>NC_053436.1:37800345-37997962 GCF_007990345.1 Gossypium hirsutum
GATCAGCCTAAATGTATGCGGTAGAGTGGTCGGACACGAACTGAGTCTACAATAATTAAGATTAATTTTGTTTTTATTGCTAATGCTTCTGATATTTATATTAATGTTAGTGTATTAAATTATTGTAGTTATGAACAATTTAGAAATATGCTAGGCAAGTTTCAAGTGCCTATTAATATATGTGGAAAAGTGATTGTCCTTGCATGTCAAATTAGCCAAATTAAAGCATAGTGCCGCCATGCTATGGTGGAAACATGTCACAAACATGTTAGGTAGTGATGTAGTTAGGAAAAATAAAATAATGAGCATGGTAATTAAATAATGAAAGGGAGGAGTGATGAAAAAAATGGTCTCATCCATGCCCCCCCCTTTGCCGTGAATGGAAGAAAGAAAACAAAGAAAAAAAAATGTGTGTTCATCCTTGAACATCTTTGACCGAAATTCAAAGGAAAGAAAGGAGGAAATGTTGAAGGTTCGGCCATGCATGTAACTAGGCTAAGGTATGTTTGAGTTGCTCCATGAGATACATGTATATTTTAGTAGTTAGCTTGATTCTAACTAGCCTATGGTTCAAATCTTTACTATGTCATGGAGATGATATTCGGCTAAGGTGGATTTGTGTTGATATCATTTGCATGCTAAAAGTGAAGCTTGTAATGGTGCATGTGATGGTGGATGATGATTCTTGAATCTTCTTTTTAGCATTTTTGAGTGAGACATTAATTCTTTGTTTAACCATGACCAAAAATGAAATGGTATGTGTTGTGATGCATTCGGCCATGGTAGGAAGTAGAAGGGAAAATATGGTTGTTGTTAGATGAAGTAGAGTATAACGAATGAGCACATATGTGCATTAGTTGCTAGATGGAGAAGAATCAGCTAGCAAGTTGTGTGCTAGGCCGAATATAATTTTGTATATTAATGAGTAATGCATGTGTTGAATTGATGGAAAGGGAGAGGATGCTTTACTAGTGTATATATGTGTATGGGCCAAGTTTTGAACTTGAAACAAAATGGTGTTTAGTCAATACAAGTGACCATACTTGTAGAATGTATTGAGTGTTGCAATCGGCCTCAACATAGACATGTATGTTCGGCCACATGAATGAGTACATAAGTTGATGTGTATGTTCGGCCATAGGTAAGCATATTGATGGCTTTATCTTGACTTAGAAATTAGGCTAAGGGGAATATTAGCTAATATGTGAATTCGATTCGTGATTTCGTACATATGTGACTCTAATGTCTAATGTATATATGGACTAAGTACCTTGAGGTTCTCTTTGATGTTCAAATGAATTGTGTTAAATTGCTTAATGTGATTAAAATGCGCATGACCATTGTGTATTTGAGCTAAAGGGTGGCCATATGACCTATTAAACTCCTTGTCATATTCGGCCATAAGCTAGCATAATGAGACTTTAATAAGTTAAATTTGTTTGAATTAGCTCAAGAGCTTAGAGGACCACAGTTGGATAAGGGGAAGGAAAAAGTTATCGAATAGCCGCCGAAATCGTTCGACCACATCCGAGGTAAGTTTTCGAGTAATGGAACTTAGATTATGATTGATTAGATCATGTTTTAAGCAAATCAAAATCATGCTCTTTGTATGTGGCTATTGAGCCGAAATTTCAAGTGTGATAAGTGTCTTGTGTTGAGCTTTGGTAATGAAAATGAAATACGGATGTGTCATGATCTATGATAAATGTACATGGTTATTCGAATGATGTCCGGGATAAGTCCCGAAGGCTTTGTGCTAAGTGACTATATCCGGACAAAGATCCGAAGGCATTTGTGCGAGTTACTAATTCCGGGCTAAGCCCGAAGGCATTGGTGCGAGTCACTAAATCCGGGTTAAGTCCCGAAGGCATTTGTGCGAGTTACTATAACCGGACTATGTCCCGAAGGCATTTGAACGAGTAGCTATATCCGGTTAAATTCTGAAGGTACGTGATTCGGGAACGAGCAATCTTGCTGTAAAATTTCAGTTAATACGCTTGAAAAATCCCAACAATGAGGTATGTTTCGTATGTGCATTGAATAGTTGATTCCCTTCGAATAATATTCGCTCAGTCGAGTAATGAGCTTCCGGTATTTGGCTAAGATGATCCCTTATGTATGATATAGGGGTTGGAATGTGAAGTAGGAATGATTTGAGAAAATGTATATATGGAATTATCCGTTTAGTTATATGAATGTTATACTTCTGATGTGCTTAAAATCTTTGCTCAAACTTACTAAGCATTTAATGCTTACTCCGTTTCTTTGATTCTCTGTTTTATAGAATTTGGTTCTTCAGCTATCGGACTCGGGATTTTGAAGTCAAAGTCGCCCACACTATCAAAGCTCCTTTTGGTATACTTTTGGTTGAACTTTGAAATGGCATGTATAGGACTACCCTTTTGTTGTTGGTCATGAACCCTTCGGTTTTGTGTAAATTTGGATAGCCATGCGAAAATGGCTTAATTATACTTTGATCATAGCATTATAATCGTTTTGTATGTTGTCCGTCGAGAGGTATGGAAATGTTGGTAACGGTTAGCCATGGGAATGGTTATTCATGATCACTTTTGGTATATGTATGACAAACTCTAGTTGATCCATGGAGGATCATGAAATAGGTAAAGTTTACCTTAAAATAGATGCTGGCAGCAGCAGTGATGTGGATGTGAAAAATCACTAAAAATAGTAGGAATGGAATTAAATAGTGAATAAATTATGTAATCGAACCTTGATGAATCTATTTTCATAGGAAAGTAACAAAACTTTCATATGAACAGTATATTATGAGATGTTAAAGTTTTCGTGAGACAGGGTCAGAACGGTTTCTGGATCCCCTGATCTGACTTTGGAAATTCATTATAAATTAACCAGAGACATTTAGAAGTCATGCTATATATGTATAGATTCCTTTTTGAGTCTAGTTCTATAGAAATAAACGGCATCAGTATTGAAGCCCTGTACAGGGAAATATCAAATCGTAATGCATGAAGGTCAGTGTAGTCGCACCCTGTAACAGGGGAGAATTTAACTAATAAACTGTACTAATTGACCCGACCAAAAATTCTAGAAAAAAAATCTGTAGATGGATATATGAGTCTAGTTTCAGGGAAAAATTACGAAACTGATTTTTGAGTTTGGAACTCAAGATATGATTTTTAAGGTGACAGTGACGCAGTTAGCCAACTGCCTAGAAATTTTTAAAATGGACTGTGAAAGTAAATGAATTAAGTCGGTTAGCACCTCGTGTTCGACTCCGGCAACGGTCTCGGGTACGGGGTGTTACAATTAAATTGGTATCAGAGCTACTGTTTAGTCGATTCTAGGACTACCGTAATACGTTTGGGTCTAGCTATACATGCCATTATGTGATTATTTGATAGTGTGGTGATTTCTGACAATTGAAAATGTGTTTATTATAGTAATGGATCCCGATCCGACCGAGCGGTAGCTGATGATCTTGAGAGTGTAGCGCCTGCTCCCGCACAAGGACAGCGCCGGCGGACTCTCAACCTAATGCTAGTAATCCGAACGATGAAGCTAGACAAGCTTTCTATAGCGTGATGAATGATTGGTTCAACCAATACATTCGAACTAATATGGATGTTCCACAACCTCCATTCCCGACAAATACCACCCCCGCACCTACAATACCTCCGGTAACTGACCAAATAAGGTCAAATAAGCCCCTAGTTGACAGAATCCAAAAACACGGGGCTACTGAATTTAAAGCTACGGACAGCGATGATGCCGAGCAAGCTGAATTTTGGTTGGACAACACTATCCGGGTACTCGATGAGCTATCTTGCACACCCGATGAGTGCCTAAAGTGTACCATCTTCTTGCTACGTGATTCTGCCTACTATTGGTGGAATACGTTGACTTCTGTTGTGCCTAGAGAGCAAGTAACTTGGGAGTTTTTCCAAACCGAGTTTCGGAAAAAGTATATCAGTCAGAGGTTTATGGATCAAAAACAGAAGGAATTTCTTGAACTTAAACAAGGTTCCATGTCGGTTACCGACTATGAACGAAAATTTGTAAGGCTTAGCCGGTACGCACGAGAATGCATTTCCTCAGAAGTCGTAATGTGTAAACGTTTCGAGGATGGATTGAATGATGATATAAAGCTGTATGTTGGCATATTGGAAATCCGAGAATTTGTGGTACTTATCGAGTGAGCTTGCAAAGCGAGGAGCTCAGTATGGAGAAAGAAAAGCTGATATGGGAGCAAAGGAGTTTCGTAAGAGGTCTTCGGGGAGGCCCTTTCAACAGTCATCGAAGAAGTTTAGAGATGATTTGGGCCGATCTAGAGACACATTGGGTTTTTCTAGACGAGACCATGATCGACCCCCTGTGAGTGCACGAGTCACTTCGGTCGCCAGTGTTAGAAATGATCGTCGAGACAGAACGGAGTGTCGTTATTGCGGTAAATGGCACTCGGGGAGCTGTAGATTCCATGACCGCTCCTGTTACAAGTGCGGGTCAACCGACCACTTTATCAAAGATTGCCCGAGGTTGTCTGAACAGAATGCAAATCAGAGTGGGAAACCGGGTGCTACCACTGCTCGGGGTAGACCATCTAGAAATACAGGCAATGCTAGCGGTGGTCAGAGAGGATCTAGAGATGCTGCGACCAGATCTGAGGCTCGTGCTCCTGCTAGGGCTTATGCTATTCGCGCACGTGAGGATGCTTCCTCGCCAGATGTTATTACCGGTACTTTTACTCTCTTTGATACTAATGTGATTGCTTTGATTGACCCTGGTTCTACCCATTCTTATATATGTGAAACCTTAGCATCCAGTAAGACTTTACCTATTGAGTCTACTGAGTTCGTAATTCGGGTGTTAAATCCCTTGGGTCGTTACGTGCATGTCGACAAAGTGTGTAAGAAATGTCCCCTAGTAATTTGAGGTTCCTGTTTTCTGGCGGACTTGATGCTTTTGCCGTTTGATGAATTTGATGTTATCCTCAGTTTAGATTTTTTGACTGTGCATGATGCGGTTGTAAATTGCAAAAGCAAGACTATTGATTTGAGGTGCGCAAATAATGAGATAATCCGAGTTAAGACTACGGGCTTAAAGGGGTTTCCAACTGTAATATCATCAATGTTGGCTCAGAAATATGTAAGAAAGGGGTGCGAAGCATACCTTGCGTATGTACTTGATGACAAAGAGTTAGAAAGGAAACCCGAATCTGTGTCGGTGGTTTGTGAATACCCGGATGTTTTTCCTGAAGAATTACCGGGTTTACCACCTGTTCGGGAGGTAGAGTTTGGTATTGAGCTTGTGCCTGGGACTACGCCGATTTCGATAGCTTCGTATCGTATGGCACCAACCGAGTTAAAAGAGTTGAAAGCTCAGTTGCAAGAATTGATGGATAGAGGTTTCGCTCAACCAAGTTTCTCACCTTGGGGTGCACCAGTATTGTTTGTGAAAAAGAAGGACGGAACCATGAGGTTGTGCATCGACTATCGTCAGCTGAATAAAGTGACAATAAAGAATAAATATCCGTTACCGCGTATTGATGATTTGTTTGATCAACTAAAGGGAGCCTCAGTGTTTTCAAAGATAGATTTGAGATCAGGTTATTACCAGTTGCGAATTCGAGATTCGGATATACCCAAAACTGCTTTCAGAACGAGATACGGTCACTACGAATTCTTTGTGATGCCATTTGGGCTCTCTAATGCCCCTGCGGTATTTATGGATTTGATGAATCGGATCTTTAGACCGTATTTGGATGGGTTTGTAGTTGTGTTTATCGATGATATTTTGGTCTATTCGAGAAATGAAACCGATCATGCTGAACACCTGGGATTAGTGTTGCAAATTTTACGGGATAAGCAGTTATATGCTAAGTTCAGTAAGTGTGAGTTCTGGTTAAGAGAGGTTAGCTTCTTGGGCCATGTGGTATCCGCATCGGGTATTCGCGTTGACCCGAACAAGATTTCAGCCATACTTAATTGGAAGCCTCCGAGAGATATTACTGAGGTTCGGAGCTTTTTGGGACTTGCCGGTTACTACCGACGGTTTGTAAAATGTTTCTCGATGATAGCCACACCCATGACGAAGCTACTTCAAAAAGATGTTAAGTTCGAATGGACGGAAAAATGTCAGAAAAGTTTTGATCAACTGAAAACTTATTTGACTGAAGCTCCAATTCTAGTGCAGCCCGAATTAGGCAAAGAGTTTATCATTTATAGTGATGCCTCCCTACTTGGGTTGGGTTGCGTATTGATGCAAGAAGGTCGAGTTGTGGCCTATGCGTCGAGACAACTGAAGCCACATGAGAAAAATTATTCGACCCATAATCTCGAACTAGCTGCCATCGTATTCGCTTTGAAAATATGGCGACACTACTTATTTGGGGAGAAGTGCCATGTCTATTCGGATCACAAAAGTCTCAAATATTTGATGACTCAAAGAGACTTGAATCTGCGACAAAGACGTTGGCTCGAGTTGTTAAAGGATTATGAGCTTGTCATTGACTATCACCCGAGAAAGGCTAATGTGGTTGCGGATGCCTTAAGTCGTAAATCACTGTTTACTTTACGAGCGATGAATGTACACTTGTCCATTCTATCCGACAATGTGTTAGTGGCAGAATTAAAGGCCAAACCATTATTGATTCATCAAATTCGTGAAGCTCAGAAAATTGATGATGAATTGGTTGCAAAACGGGCTGAATGTGTTCCGAATGTGGAATCAGAGTTTCAATTTGATGATGACGATTGTTTGAGGTTTAGAAATCGGTTGTGTGTTCCAAGAAATTCAGAACTCATTTCGATGATTCTGAACGAAGCTCATTGTAGCCGAATGTCAATTCACCCGGGGAGTACGAAAATGTACCACGACCTAAGACGTCAGTTTTGGTGGCATGGTATGAAACGAGACATTTCCGATTTTGTCTCGAAGTGCTTAGTATGTCAACAAGTGAAGGCGGAACATCAAGTGCCTACGGGTTTACTCCAGCCGATCATGATACCTGAATGGAAATCGGATCGAGTCACGATGGATTTCGTATCTGGGTTGCCAGTATCGACAAGTAAGAAAGATGTGATTTGGGTTGTTGTGGATAGATTGACTAAGTCGGCTCACTTTATCCCCGTACGCACGGATTTTTCATTGGATAAACTAGCTGAATTGTATGTTTCTCAGATTGTAATATTACACGGGGTACCGATTTTTATTGTGCCAGATAGAGATCCAAGGTTCACCTCGCGATTTTGGAAGAAATTTCAAGAAGCTTTGGGTACCAAGCTGCATTTTAGCACCGCTTTTCATCCACAAACCGATGGTCAATTCGAGCGGATAATTCAGATACTTGAGGATATGTTGAGATGTTGCATCCTCGAGTTTAGTGGTTCGTGGGAGTGGTATTTACCTTTGATTGAATTCGCTTACAACAATAGTTTTCAATCAAGTATTAAGATGGCACCTTACGAGGCTTTGTACGGGCGTAAATGCCGTACGCCATTGTTTTGGACCGAGCTCGGTGAAAGCAAAATTTTCGGAGTGGATTTGATTAAAGATGCTGAACAGAAAGTAAAAATAATTCGTGAAAGTCTGAAGGCAGCATCAGATCGTCAGAAGTCGTATGCGGATTTAAAACGAAGAGATCTTGAGTATCAGGTGGGAGACAAAGTGTTTCTTAAGGTATCGCCTTGGAAGAAGATACTCAGATTTGGCCGAAAGGGCAAATTGAGTCCGAGATTCATTGGGCCGTATGAGATCTCCGAACGAGTTGGCCCAGTTGCATATAGGTTGCTTTTACCCCCTGAACTCGAAAGGATCCACAACGTTTTTCATGTTTCGATGCTTCGACGTTACAGATCCGATCCTTCGAACGTAATAAACCCCTCCGAGGTCGAAATTCAAGCCGATATGAGTTATGAAGAAGAACCGATTCGTATCCTAGCTCATGAAGTGAAAGAGTTGCGAAACAAAAGGGTTCCGTTAGTAAAGGTGTTATGGCTCAAACACGGAGTCGAAGAAGCTACTTGGGAAACCGAGAACTCTATGAGAGAATGATACCCAAACCTATTTACCGGTAAGATTTTTGGGGACGAAAATTTCTTAAGTGGGGGAGAGTTGTGACAGCCCTAAATTGACCCTAGTCGGAGAGTGGTTTCGGGACCACGAAACCGAGTCTTATAAATAATTAAAGATTATATTCTGTGTTTTTGATGTGCGTAAATGCTTGTGTGATAGTTCCATACTTTAATTTGGTCAGTGTATGTGAAATTTATTTGTAGGGACTTATGTGAGACAATTTAGAAATATGCTAGGCAAGTGTTCAAGTGGCCTATTAATATATGTGGGAAAGTGATTGTCCTTGCATGTCAAATTAGCCAAATTAAAGCATAGTGGCCGGCCATGCTATGGGTGGAAACATGTCACAAACATGTTAGGTTAGTGATGTATGTTAGGAAAAATAAAATAATGAGCATGGTAATTAAATAATGAAAGGGAGGAGTGATGAAAAAAAATGGTCTCATCCATGCCCCCCCTTTGCCGTGAATGGAAGAAAGAAAACAAAAAAAAAATGTGTGTTCATCCTTGAACATCTTTGACCGAAATTCAAAAGGAAAGAAAGGAGGAAATGTTGAAGAGGTTCGGCCATGCATGTAACTAGGCTAAGGTATGTTTGAGGTTGCTCCATGAGATTCATGTATATTTTAGTAGTTAGCTTGAGTTCTAACTAGCCCATGGTTCAAATCTTTACTATGTCATGGAGATGATATTCGGCTAAGGTGGATTTGTGTTGATATCATTTGCATGCTAAAAGTGAAGCTTTGTAATGGTGCATGTGATGGTGGATTGATGATTCTTGAATCTTCTTTTTAGCATTTTTGAGTGAGACATTAAGTTCTTTGTTTAACCATGACCAAAAATTGAAATGGTATGGTGTTGTGATGCATTCGGCCATGGTAGGAAGTAGAAGGGAAAATATGGTTGTTGTAAGATGAAGTAGAGTATAACGAATGAGCACATATGTGCATTAGTTGCTAGATGGAGAAGAATCAGCTAGCAAGTTGTGTGCTAAGGCCGAATATAATTTTTGTATATTAATGAGTAATGCATGTGTTGAATTGATGGAAAGGGAGAGGATGCTTTACTAGTGTATATATGTGTATGGGCCAAGTTTTGAACTTGAAACAAAATGGTGTTTAGTCAATACAAGTGACCATACTTGTAGAATGTATTGAGTGTTGCAATCGGCCTCAACATAGACATGTATGTTCGGCCACATGAATGAGTACATAAGTTGATGTGTATGTTCGGCCATAGGTAAGCATATTGATGGCTTTATCTTGACTTAGAAAATTCAGCTAAGGGGAATATTAGCTAATATGTTGAATTCGATTCGTGATTTCGTACATATGTGACTCTAATGTCTAATGTATATATGGACTAAGTACCTTGAGGTTCTCTTTTGATGTTCAAATGAATTGTGTTAAATTGCTTAATGTGATTAAAAATGCGCATGACCATTGTGTATTTGAGCTAAAGGGTGGCCATATGACCTATTAAACTCCTTGTCATATTCGGCCATAAGCTAGCATAATGAGACTTTAATAAGTTAAATTTGTTTGAATTAGCTCAAGAGCTTAGAGGACCACAGTTGGATAAGGGGAAGGAAAAAGTTATCGAATAGCCGCCGAAATCGTTCGACCACATCCGAGGTAAGTTTTCGAGTAATGGAACTTAGATTATGATTTGATTAGATCATGTTTTAAGCAAATCAAAATCATGCTCTTTATATGTGGCTATTGAGCCGAAATTTCAAGTGTGATAAGTGTCTTGTGTTTGAGCTTTGGTAATGAAAATGAAATACGGATGTGTCATGATCTATTGATAAATGTACATGGTTATTCGAATGATGTCCGGGCTAAGTCCCGAAGGCTTTGTGCTGAGTGACTATATCCGGACTAAGATCCGAAGGCATTTGTGCGAGTTACTAATTCCGGGCTAAGCCCGAAGGCATTGGTGCGAGTCACTAAATCCGGGTTAAGTCCCGAAGGCATTTGTGCGAGTTACTATAACCGGGCTATGTCCCGAAGGCATTTGAACGAGTAGCTATATCCGGTTAAATTTCAAAGGTACGCGATTCGGGAACGAGCGATCTTGCTGTAAAAATTTCAGTTAATACACTTGAAAAATCCCAACAATGAGGTATGTTTCGTATGTGCATTGGAATAGTTGATTCCCTTCGAATAATATTCGCTCAGTCGAGTAATGAGCTTCCGGTATTTGGCTAAGATGATCCCTTATGTATGAATATAGGGGTTGGAATGTGAAGTAGGAATGATTTGAGAAAATGTATATATGGAATTATCCGTTTAGTTATATGAATGCTATACTTCTGATGTGCTTAAAATCTTTGCTCAAAACTTACTAAGCATTTAATGCTTACTCCGTTTCTTTGATTCTCTGTTTTATAGATTTTGGTTCTTCAGCTATCGGACTCGGGATTTTGAAGTCGAAGTCGCCCACACTATCAAAGCTCATTTTGGTATACTTTTGGTTGAACTTTGAAATGGCATGTATAGGACTACCCTTTTGTTGTTGGTCATGAACCCTTCGGTTTTGTGTAAATTTGGATAGCCATGCGAAAATGGCTTAATTATACTTTGATCATAGCATTATAATCGTTTTGTATGTTGTCCGTCGAGAGGTATGGAAATGTTGGTAACGGTTAGCCATGGGAATGGTTATTCATGATCACTTTTGGTATATGTATGACAAACTCTAGTTGATCCATGGAGGATCATGAAATAGGTAAAGTTTACCTTAAAAATAGATGCTGGCAGCAGCAGTGATGTGGATGTGAAAAATCACTAAAAATAGTAGGAATGGAATTAAATAGTGAATAAATTATGTAATCGAACCTTGATGAATCTATTTTCAGAGGAAAGTAACGAAACGTTCATATGAACAGTATATTATGAGATGTCAAAGCTTTCGTGAGACAGGGCCAGAACGGTTTCTGGATCCCCTGATCTGATTTTGGAAATTCATTATAAATTAACCAGAGATATTTAGAAGTCATGCTATATACTTATAGATTCCTTTTTGAGTCTAGTTCCTATAGAAATAAACGGCATCAGTATTGAAGCCCTGTACAGGGAGATATCGAAATCGTAATGCATGAAGGTCAGTGTAGTCGTACCCTGTAACAGGGGAGACTTTAACTAATAAACTGTACTAATTGACCCAACCAAAAATTCTAGAAAAAAAATCTGTAGATGGACATATGAGTCTAGTTTCAGGGAAAAATTACGAAACTGATTTTTGAGTTTTGGAACTCAAGATATGATTTTTAAGGTGACAGTGACACAGTTAGCCAACTGCCTGGAAATTTTTAAAATGGACTGTGAAAGTAAATGAATTAAGTCGGTTAGCACCTCGTGTTCGAATCCGGCAACGGTCTCGGGTACGGGGTGTTACAGGGATAGTCGAGGATCGTCACCACAATATTGATCTCATTTTGGTACTTTTAAAATGTAAATATTTGAAGTATGGCATGTATAGGCTAGTAGTTGTGGAGTATGTTTTATGATGTATATAGTTAGCCATGAGATTTGGCTAATTTGTGTTTGAACTCATATTTGATAATGGCTTATGATATTTGATGTTAATTTGCAACTATGGTATGTGTTAATTGGATAAAGAAGAAAGTAAGTTTGATGAGTTCTTAGTATGAGAATGAATGATGTATGTTTTAGAATAAAGAATGGTTGATTGGATTTTACATATATGCTTGTTTCCTTGTTGTAGGTTGACCCATAATGGGTGGCAAGATGGCTTAAACCAAGCCTGCATTGTGCCACACAATCAGGGGATATGGGCATGCCTTGCGGCCGTGTAAGAAAAACAGTATTCTATTAAGAATCACACGGCCTTGACACACGGGCGTGTCATATGGTAGTGGGCTAAAGTCAGTAGCTAGCTAAATATCACACAGCCTTAGAACACGGGCGTGCCTATTGGCCGTGGGTGAAAGTCAGTATGGTTACCCTAATTTGGTACGGCTGGTTCACATGGGTGTGCCTGATACCCGTGTAAGGCACAAGGTCTGGTCACACGGGCGTGTGACCTTAATAGAATAGAAAAATTTCCTAAGTGTTGAAAGTTGTGAACATGTTCAGTTTAGTCCGACTACTTTCTAATGCATGTTTAAGGTCTCATTGACCTAAGAAAGGGACTTATGTTGATGTTTGACTATGATGCTATGATGTTTTTGAAATGAATGAGAAGTGTTTCGATATGTTTGGTAATGTCGCTTAACCCTAGTCCGGCGATGGATACATGTTAGGGGTGTTACAACAAGAGATTTGAAGATGGCTTGAATGAAAATATTCGATTGTTAGTTGGAATTCTGGAAATTAATGAGTTTGTGGTACTTGTCGAGCGAGCATGCAAAGCTAAAGAACTCGAGAAAGAGAAAAGAAAAACGTATTTTAAAGCTAGAGATTTAAGAAAAAGATCATCGAATAAGTCATTTATTTAGCATCAAAGAAATTCCAAGATGATTTTAGCCGTTCAAAGGCTACTGCAGGTTATTCTAGACGTGATTGAGACAGACCACCTGTGAGTTCAAAAGCTACCTCAGTAGCTAGTGTTGGTAATATCAGGCCTAATCAACCTGAGTGCAAGCATTGCTGTAAATGACATCCTAGCAATTGTAGATTGAATGATCGAGCTTGTTTTAAATGTGGATCAATGGATCACTTCATTCGTGAATGCCCTGAGTTAGCTAAGCAAAACATAGTGCAGATTACAAGACCGAGCAACATGTCAGCTCAAGGTAGAGCACCCAAAAACACAGGTAATGTGAGTGGCAGCCAGAGGGGAACTAAAGACACTATTGTTAGATCTGAGGCTCCTGCACCTGCCAGAGCTTATGCCATTCGCGCTCGTGAAGAAGCTTCGTCTCCTGATGTCATTCCGTATACTTTCTCTCTCTATGATACTACTATATTTGCATTGATAGATCCAGGGTTGACTCATTCTCACATATGCGAAACTTTAGTATCAATAAGACTTTGCCTGTAGAGTCTACTGGATTTGTGATTAGAGTATTGAAACCCTTAGGTCGGTGTGTCTCGGTTGATAAAGTATGTATGAATTGCCCATTGATGATTCAAGATTTAGGTTTTCCAGCTGATTTGAAGTTGTTGTCATTCGATGAATTTGATATAATTCTGGGTATGGATTGGCTAACGTTGCATGATGCTATTGTGAATTGCAAGTGGAAAACTATTGATTTATGATGCCAGAATGATGAGAATATTCGGATTGAGTCTAATGATCTGAATGGTTTACCAGTAATGATTTCTTCTATGTTAGCTCAGAAATATGTGAGAAAGGGTTTGAAGCTTACTTTTCCTATGTACTCGATTCTTAAGTGACCAAAAAGAATATTGAATCATTACTAGTTGTGTGTGAGTAGCTGGATGTGTTTCCCTAAGAATTACCGGGTTTGCCGTTGATTCGAGAGGTAGAGCTTGGCATTGAGCTATTGTCAGGAACAACTCCGATTTCTATAGCTTCATACAGAATGGCACCAACCAAATTAAAAGAGTTGAAAGCTCAATTGGAAGAATTGACAAATAGAGGTTTCGCACGACTGAGTTTTTCTCCCTCGGGTACACCAGTTTGTTTGTGAAAAAGAAAGATGGAACTATTAGAATGTGCATCGATTATCGACAACTTAATAAAGTAACTATAAAGAATAAATATCCTCTGCCACAAATTGACGATTTGTTCGACCAGTTGAAAAGGGATACAATGTTTTCAAAGATTGACTTGACATTGGGTTACTATCAGTTGCGGGTAAAAGACTCTGATGTGTCGAAAACTTCTTTCCAAACGAGGTACGGACACTATGAGTTTCTGGTTATGCCTTTTGGACTTACTAATGCACCTGCTGCTTTTATGGATCTACTGAATCGAATTTTCAGACCTTATTTGGATCGATTTGTGGTTGTGTTTATAGATGACATCTTGATTTATTCCTGTGATGAATCCGAGCGTGTCGAACATCTGAGAATAGTGCTATAGTCTTTGCGTGATAAAAAGATGTATACAAAGTTCAGTAAATGTGAGTTTTGGTTGCATGTCTATTGGTCGTGTGTGGCACTCAGGCTGGCACATGAGCGTGTGGTCGACTGTGTGACCCAAGTTAGTAAACCCCCTAGATTTCACACGGTCTGGAACACGGACGTGTCCTCAACTATGTGGTACAAGTCAGTATGTATGCCCATTTTCACACGGTCTATGACACGGGCAGTCGTGTGAGGCACAAGGCCTGTTCACATAGGTGTGTGACCCTTAATGTTTTGAAATTTTATATGTTTCCTTAAGTTTGTAAATGTTATCAATTTAGTCCCGAACCTCTTCTAAGCTTGTTTTAAGGTCTCGTAGAGCCTTATAAGGGACATTGTGAATGTTTTGAATGAATTTCAATTAAGAATGCTTAAGTGTATGTGAATGAGGTGTGTTTCCGGTAATGCCCCATAACCCTATTCCAGCGATGGATATGGGTTAGAGGTGTTACAAGCCCTAATGACATGTCATTCGTATCCTAATCTATTCCTAAAGTTCAACCGGGATTTCACATTGCCGAATCTTAGTCGAATATATTCGTAAGGTTGTATTCACAATTAATTCAATAATAAAGCATTTAAAACACAATTAAATTAATGCTTATTAACATACGAACTTACCTCGATCGTAAAAATGACGAAATGTATCGACCAGTCCAAAACTTTGTTTTCCCCCCGATCTAAATTCAAATTCTTTTTTCTTGATCTATATAATATCAAATTAAACTTATATAATTATCATTCTATTCAATTTAGCCCAAAAATCACATTATAACAAAATTACACTTTTGCCCCTAATATTTCAACATCTTTACAATTTAGTCATTAGTTCATAAAAATACAAATTCATGCAATTAGGTCCCTACCCATGCTAGCCAAATTTCCCTTATTATCAAAGCAGCCCAAGTTTTTCATTATTTCACACATTTACCACATCAGGACCTCTTCTTTAAGGTTCTATAGCTATTAGACACCTTTAGCTAATAGAACTCAAATTTTACACTTTATACGATTTAGTCCTTTTTATCAAATTAAGCACTCAAACGATAAAATTTATTAAATTTATTAATAAAACTTTAACACAATCATACTATCATGTTGTAGACCTCAATTTAATAATAAAATAAATATTTTGACCTCGGATTTGTGGTTCCAAAATAGCTGTTCTGATATGACTAAAAACGGGTTGTTACAACTCTCCCCTCTTAAGAATTGTCATCCTCGAAAATATTACTAGAAAATAGGTTAGGGTACTATTTTCCCATAGCTTCCTTGGGTTCCCACATAGCTTCTTTGACACTATGCCGTTGCCAAAGTACTTTCACTAAACTATTGTAACAACCCATTTTTTAGTGAAATCAGAATAGTGGTTTTGGGACCACAAATCTGACTCGAAAATAAAGTTTATTTTTATTTTATTAGATGGTCTGTATTATGATAGGCATTCGTGTGAAAATTTTGATACAAAAATTTTAGCAATTAAGTGTTTAATTACGAGAAGGACTAAATCGCATAAAATGCAAAAGCTGAATTCTAGAAGCTATAAGGATTAAATTAGCTATAGAATTCAAATCTAGACGTTCTTATATAGTAATTAGACCAATAAAGAAAAGTATTTAGATTTTTGGTGACTCATCTGTGGAAATCTAGAAAAAGGGCAAGGACTAAATTGGAATTTGAAAAATAAATAAATAAATAATTAATTAAAAGATGAAAAGAAAATATCATCTTATTTTCTCATCTTCTTCGACCTAAAAATACATGGAAACCTTAGGAGAGAGATAAGAAACTTTCATGGTCTAATTGGGTAAGTTCCCTTGTCCCGTTTTTAGTAATTTTGATATTTTTGAAATCGGGATAGCTTAATCTATCTATTTAGGGAATTAATCTGAAAAGTTATCAAGGTATGAAATTTGGGTCATGGATGAATATGCTGAAATTTAGAAATTTATGGTAGAAAATGAAAGATTTTTGATAGATAAACAACTTTTAGAAAGTAATTTTTGATGAAAACATGATTTAGGGACTAAAATGTAAAGTTGTGAAATTTGATGAAAAATTTTGAATTTTTATGAATACGTGTGCTGTAAAATTTGTAATGGGATTTTGGTTAGGCTTGGAATAGGGAATAAATTGCACAAGTTTCATTTTCCGAGCCTAGGGACAAAATTGGAATTTGTGGAAAAGTTAAGGGCAAAATGGTAATTTACCTAGGACGAAAATTGATTCCAAATAAATATGAAACATGTGAAATTGATGATTAAAGCTATTTATATAGATTCGAACAACGCAAATTCGAGGTTAGACCAAGGAAAAAAAATGGTTTCGGATTAGTAGATTTTATATGCAAACAAGTGTTGAGGTAAGTTCGTGTAACTTAATTGAGCATGTAAATATGTTTAATTGAATGTTGTGTTGTATAGAATGTGACTTATATTGATGTACATTATTTGAAAGCTATAATGAAAAATGAAATACATGCTTAAAATGATGAAAAAGGGTTAAGTCTCGATTAAATATTGAATTCCAATGAATATATGTGCTTTCCCAAAACTAATAAGGTCATGCATTTTGTAACACCCCAAACCCGGCCCAGACATTATTGCCAGATCTAACGTGTCACATGGACTTACGACTTATTATGCATTCATTGGTTTAAGTGATGGGGTGGTCTTTGTAAAAATAGCGGTTGAATGAAAAGCCGGTTTATCAATCTTTAGGCTATACATTTGTTGTGCTTGTTGAGTCTTGGAAAATGTTCATTAATTTTGAAACCCGCGCAGCCTAACACTAGCAGTTTCAACATAGTATAAATATAATTAGAAAATAAAACCATAGTGGAAAAAGAAATTTAAATAGTGACCTTATTACAACTTAAAACCCAAAATTAAATCAGAATATAAAAATAATAAAAATAAACTAACTTAGAAAAACCAACTTTGCAGATGATGTGGCCACTCCGAATCCCTCACAGCTCCAAGCCCACTATGGTTGGGGATTTCCTGCAGAGATGAAAATAAAGGGTGAGTTCGGTAAACTCAGTGTGTAACATAACCCAACCATAGCCCAAAACAGATCAAACCTTAGAGTCAGACTTATCTGGGCCTTGGCCCAGTATAGAAATCAGAATGAAACCCATAGGCCCATAGCAGATACAGAACAAATATATCATGAATGCAGAAATCCCAACCCAGAGCCATCCATAACACCCCCATACCAGCCTTACACCATGTGGGGAGACTACTCGACCCACCCAACCGCTACATACCACAGAAATTACAGCGAGGCTGCCAGATATTGTGACAAAGTCACTAGATATAGATATTGTGGCTAGGCCATCAGAATAGATATATATATACGTGGAGAAGCCACCAGATTGCAGTGAGGCTGCCAGATATTGTGACGAAGTCACCAGAACAGATATATGTGGCGAGGCCACCAGATTGCAGCGAGGCTGCCAGAACGCTTCCTCCATCAATATAAACCCATGTCCCATGCAACAGAAATAATATGTCATGGCATACGTATACAGAAACAGAACATCATGCTTTTCAAAAAAAAAAACCCTAGGGGTAAAATCACAATTTTGCATGCATAAGGGTATTTCAGTAATTATAACCTATTGCTAAGGTTTCATGCTCATTCTAACGTTTACCAAGTAATCAGAAGTACTTACCTCGTCTTTTTACCAAAGTGGGCTCGTTGGCCCGTTGGCCCGTTGGCCCGTTTTTGGCCCATTAAGCCCAAAAATATCGTTGTGCTCGAAAATGCACACTCTGCACTCTAATAATCCAAATGCACCATATGCATTAACAACTGCCTCACGAGCGCTCACACGATCGCGAGTTCACAAAATACCAATGTTTCGGTATTTCGGCTTTTACTGATTCAGTCTAAGGGAGGGTGTCGTTTACACACCTGGTTGATGACGATTGATGACGATATCTCCCATGCGATAATCCTACAATCGATCACTAACACATTAGACTTACGAATTAACGATAACTAACATAAATCCACGTCAACTAACCCAATCATCACACAAGTTAGTCATTTACGCACGAGGGGCAAAATAGTCATTTAACACCTTAGGGGCAAAATGGTAATTTTACCCCACAAGGGTATCTCGATAATTCTACCCTACAGGGGTATTTCGGTATTCTTACCCCACAAGGGTATCTCGATAATTCTACCCTACAGGGGTATTTCGGTATTCTTACCTTACAAGGGTATTTCGGTAATTCTATCCTAGAGGGGTATTTCGATAATTCTACAACTTATCCACTTGGGCCTACGGACCCATTGGGACCACATGGCCCATTTTAGCCCATCGCGACCTGAAATAGCCGTCCTACTGCTAGAGTAATGATAAATACACACCTGTTAGGAGACTGCAGTTAATCCATGCTCCAAACACTCTTAGCTGACGCCCAACCCAAACGAGCACGTCACAAAGCGAAAGGGATCAGCCAAGAAGGGTATGCCTACTCTCCTCATGGTTTGCTCTATTTAAAGCCAGCTCTCCATCTATTCTTATGTTAGCTTCCCGATGTGGGATCCCTTCATCACCAAAGTTTAAAACCAACACCAACTCTTGCCATCCCAACATAGTAAAATAATCAACCTTTGCGTGCCAGGGGATTCGAACCAAAGTCCTCTCACATGCCAACTCACGCCACCACCACTAGGCCATCAACTCATTTGTGTCATAAATCCAACACATTAAACTTTAAAGCGCACCTACTTGTTTCCAGATTTATTGAAAAGAAAAACCAAAATATATTGCAAGAGCCAAGACTTGAACGTTGGACCCCTTGCTTCCTCTATGGCATCACTTCCTTGTCCCCTAAGTGGCACCACCTTGCCACTACACCACACTCCTTTTTGTGTCATCTTTTACCCCTTTACTCTTAAAAGCCCAAATGCCAATTGCATCACCTGTTCATAAAATTAAAATTCCAAAGAATACCACATATTTAACTTAAGTTTGGGCCTTCCAAAGGCCCACTCACCTACTAAAATATATATTTTAACCAACCAGAACACAGACAAATTTTAAAACTCACAAAAACACAGAAAACCCAAAAATTGGGGCGTTACACATTTGTTGCGGACATGATTTAGCTCGGATGAGTAATCCTATTGACCTTGTTATAGAAAGGATTTAACCCAGACGTGTAATCCTTATATAATACCTCTTGAGTATACGTTATGATTACGGCTTAGCCTGGACTGGTAATCCTAATTGAGCTCTTTTTCGCATGCGCTATATAAAGGATTTAGCCTAGACTGGTAATCCTGTTATTCGATATGTGGCTTGAAAGTGTGTTCTTTAACTAAGTACCTTAATGGGTACCCTGGAATAAGAAATTGAAAAATTATTGAATCGTACGCCTCGAGTTTACTACTTGAGTATCCATCGAAATTTCAATGATTCAACGGACACAACTCTTGACACGGTATAAGAATTTTGAGATGAAATGGTAATGACTTGAAAGAATATTGCATGATGAGCTCAACTATGCTTACTTGATTGTTATGAATATTTTGGTGACTAACATGTTTTATTGAACGCATGTGTTTAGGTAATGTTGCCAATGGATGGTAAACTTGATATTGTATGCTTAGGTTTAATAACGGATTTGGTAAGTTTAGTTTTCGTTATACGATCTTACTAAGCATGTAATGCTTACTTCGTTTTACTTTCCCTATTTTATAGTGCTCGGAAGCTCACGAAGGTTGGAAGGTCATTGGAGCATCGTCACACTATCAACTAGTTATTTTGGGTATACATAGTAAAATCATTTTGGTATAAGGGCATGTATAGGACAACTTGCCTATTAGTTGCATGTTAATGATGCTTGTAATCTAGCAAGTAGAATGGCTAGTAATGGTTATTCTGGTATGATTAAGTATGTTATTATGATATAATCATGTGTGATATGTTAAGTATATGTGATCAAATGATGTTAATGCCTAAGTTAATCCAAGGTAAGTTTATAAACACATATGCAAGTAATTGTATGCCATGATGAATGATGGAATTGTTTAATTTGAGTGCTTGGAATGATTGGTATTGGATGTGTGTTTCAAGTGCAGGTCTTGGGTGAAATTTTGGGTGAGAAAAGAAGCTAGAAGTGGCTTTATTTTGTCCGCACGGGTAGGCACACAAACGTGTGTCTAGACGGTGTGTGACACACGGCCGAGTACATGGGCGTGTAGTCAGGTTGTGTGTCCCCTACACCTAAATTTTGACAAACAAAATGCTCAGAATTGAGCACACGGGCAGAGACACGAGCGTGTGTCTCAGCAATGTGTGCCACACAGCCTAGAACATGGGCATGTGTCTTGGCCGTGTTAAACCTGCAGATAATTTCGAATTAAATTAATTAACCCCACGGCCTAGCACTCGGGCGTGTGGCATGGCTGTCTGTACAAGCTAGAGAGTTACACGGGGTCAAACACAGCCTATAGCACGGGCGTGTCTTAGGGACACACGGGCATGTCCCTTAGACCACACGGGCATGTGAGCCTTGCATCTTGGAAAAATTTTGAAATGTTGCGAAAAGTTTTTAGAGTTCTCGATTAAGTCCTGACTTGACTTTAATGCTCATATTGGGCCTCGAAGGTCCAATTAAGGGACGTTTTGAACGGTCTTGATTAATGAATAGTAATTTACATAAATTATTTGTAAAATGTTTTGAAAGTTCTAGGAATGCTCCAAAACCCTGTTCCAACGACGGATGCGGGTTACGGGTGTTACAGCTATACTTTTATTGATTAACTCTTTAATCTCTTGAGCTAAAATTCTAATCGGTTCTTCGTTATACATCATATCAGGCTGAATTTCAATCTCTGTCGAAGAAATTATGTGTGACAGATCTGATCTATATCGACGTAACATCGACACATGAAATACATTGTGTACCTTTTCTAACTTTGATGGTAAAGCTAGTCGATATACCCTATTCTTTCAATAATTTCATATGGCCCGATAAATCACAAACTCAATTTTCCTTTGCGACCAAAACGAAGAATCTTTTTCCACTAGATACTTTAAAAACCACTCTCTTGTTGATTTGAAATTCATTAACTTTACGTTTCAAATTTGCATATGATTTCTGTCAATCCGAAGTTACTTTCAAATTGTCACAAATTACTTTCACTTTATCTTCAATCTCTTTAACCAACTCAACCCCGTGAATCTTTTTCTCACTAAGCTCAGTCCAATACAATAGAGT
Organism: Gossypium hirsutum; assembly: GCF_007990345.1. Taxonomy (NCBI): domain Eukaryota; kingdom Viridiplantae; phylum Streptophyta; class Magnoliopsida; order Malvales; family Malvaceae; genus Gossypium; species Gossypium hirsutum. The sequence goes on from NC_053436.1 coordinate 37,821,698, forward strand.
TAAGAATTTACGATCATACAATGCTTCATACGGTGCCATCTTTATACTTGATTGAAAACTATTGTTATACACGAATTCAACCAATGGTAAATATTTTTCCAAGTTGCCCTCAAACTCCAAACCACAACAATGAATCATATCTTCGAGAATCTGAATCACTCTCTTAGATTGGCCGTCAGTTTGAGAATGAAAAGTAGAACTAAAATGCAACCGCGTACCCAAAGCTTCTTGCAATTTCTTCCAAAATCGTGATGTAAACCTTTAATCTCTATCTGAAATAATAGAAGCTGGCACCCCATGCCATCTAACAATCTCATAGATGTAAAATTCAGCTAATCTATCGAGCGACAAGTCTACACATATTGAAATGAAATGTTTCGATTTAGTCAGTCTATCAACAACAACCTAGACAACATCTTTCTTTTTCAGAGATAAAGGTAATCTTTATACGAAATCCATCGTAACTCTATCCTATTTCCACTCTGGTATCATCACCAGCTGTAGTAGTCTCGAAGTAACTTGATGTTCGGCTTTGACTTGCTGACAAACCAAGCATCTCGACACAATCTTTGAAATGTCTCATTTCATGCCTGACCACCAGTACAACAATTTCAAATTATTGTACATTTTAGTACTCCCTGGGTGAACTGATAAACAACCACTGTGTACTTCGTGTAGAATTTTCTGAAGAAGCTCAGAATTCTTTGGTACACAAATTCTACCTCGAAACATTAAACAATGATCGAATTCGATCTAATAGCCTGAATCAATAGTTCACTCACATTGTACTCTTTTAGATTGTAATTCATTATCACACTTCTGAGCTTCACAAATTTGCTGAAGAAATAATGGCTTAGCTTTTAACTCAACTAAAATTGAACCATTATCAGACAAAGTTAACTATGTATTCATTGTCCGTACTGCAAACAAAGATTTTCTACTCAGAGCATCCGCAACTACATTCGATTTCCCCAAATGATAATTGATTAGTAACTCATAGTCTTTCAACAACTCGAGTCATCTTTGTTGTCGTAAATTCAAATATTTCTGAGCCATTAGGTACTTTAAACTCTTATAGTCTATAAAAATGTGATACTTTTCACTGAATAAATGATGTCACCAAATTTTCAATGCGAACACAATAGCAGCCAACTCTAAATCATGCTTCAGATAATTCTTTTCATGTGATTTTAACTGTCTGGAAGCATAAGCTATCACTTTGCCTTCCTACATTAAAACGTATCCCAAACCGTTCAATGACGCGTCATTAAAAATCACAAACTCTTTACCCGACTTAGGCTGAACCAAAACTGGTGCTTTAGTTAACAATGCTTTCAAATTTTTAAAACTTGATCGGCATTTCTCGGACCATTCAAACTTCACAGCTTTTTGTAGCAATAGATTCATCGATGTAGTAATCATCGAGAATCATTTTACAAAACGCCAATAGTAGCCAGCTAATCGCAGAAAGCCTTTGACTTTAGACACATTTCTTGGTAGTTTCCAGTCAACAACTGCTGATATTTTACTCAGATCAACTCGTATACCTTCCACTAAAAGAATATGTCCCAAGAATCCAACCTCTCAGAGCTAAAACTCGTATTTTTTGAATTTAGCAAACAGTTGCTTATCTATCAATGTTTGTAACACAATCCTCAAATGTTCAGCATGCTTAGATTCATATTGGGAATATATCAGAATGTAACACCCCATACCAGTATCCTAAACTTTGACGGAATACGAGGCATCACTCAACTTTAAACTCAAGCTTTCATTCATTTCTGAGTGATCGAAACTCTGTTCAATTTTAAAACTTATCAGCATATCCTGAATATGGGCTTACGAGGCCCAAACACACATCATAAATCATTCAGGACCATTTTGGGCCCTTTTTCCAACTATAGAAAAATGTCACTTAACACAGGGACACACGCTCGTGTGAAGGGTGACACGCCCGCGTGACCATTTTGACATGGTCGTGCTGATGGCCCGTGTGGCTCACACGGCCTAAGCACTCTGGGACACACTCGTGTCCCAAACCCATGTATAATTAATTTCTGATTCACACCTATAGGGGTTTTCACACGGTTAGACACACGCTCGTGTCATTGGCATGTGTCCCTCACATAGCCAGGACACGCCCGTGTCCTAGCCTGTGTGCAAAATGGAAATTCTGTTTCTGACATCAGCATGTTCATAATGTCACATGGACAAGGCACACGCTTGTATGCTAGGCCCTGCCCTTTACACGGCTGAGACACACGACCATGTCTCTGCCCGTGTGTTTATTACCATGCATACTGACTTGAAATTTTTATGTGTAGGGGACACACGGTCGGACCACATGCCCATGGGGCAGACTGCGTGTCACACGCAGCCTTGACACACCCTCGTGTGCCTACCCATGTGGACAGTATAAGGCTATTTACCAAGCCTCATTGCCATCCTTACATATATAGTTCCATACAAATGCCAACTAATATTGAAACAAGTATAAATCCTATAACTAAATCAGCCACAAAAGACATTCATTCAACCATGAGAATGCATCTTTTATAAATTCAAAATGAATGTTAGCCATCATTCAAGGCTTAATACAAATTGAAGGGTTTCCAACCCAAGCCAATACATATGGCCAAGCCTCAATAACACTAAGTAATAATATCTAAGTCCTATACTTACCATATTCAAAAATATAAATCCAACTATACTGAATGCTTCGATTGATAGTGTGATTGATATCTCTGACTTCTGGAATCCTTGAGCTAGTTAGGCGATACTATAAGGAAATGGAAAGGAAAAGGAGTAATCATAAAACTTAGTAAGTCGTATATAAATAAGTATACAACAACAATTTATCCATAATCAACATGCTCATAACACGAAAGTAGACATAAGTGTAACTTACTCAATACCATTTATCTAAGTCACCTATTATATATATACTGAGCTCATATCTCATACGTACCAATTAGGTACCTGTACCATTCACAACACGATTATACTTTCCTCATTAGCTTAAGAACATAACGCTCACTATTGAACCATTTGGAACACTACCGGATATTCATTAAGCCTCAAACGTGGGTAAGGTGCTGATGTAACACCCCGTACCCGAGGCCGTTGCCGGAGTCGGACACGAGGTGTGAACGGACTAAATTCACTTATTTGCACAGTCCATTTTAAAATTTCCAGACGAGCTGGCTAACTGCGTCACTGTCACCTTAAAAATCATATCTCGAGTTCAAAAACTCGAAAACCAGTTCCGTAAATTTCTCCTGAAACTAGACTCATATGTTAATCTAAAATTTTTTTTGTAGAATTTTTAGTCAAGCCAATTGGTACAGTTTATTAGTTAAAGTCTCCCCTGTTTCAGGGTTTGACTACACTGACCTTTGCGCATTACGAATTGGATATCTCCCTGTACAGGGCTTTAATACTGATGCCGTTTGTTTCTATAGAAACTAGACTTGAAAAGGAATCTGTAAATATATGGCATGACTTATAATTATCTCTGGTTAATTTATAATGAATTTCCAAAGTCGGAACAGGGAATCCAGAAACCGTTCTGGCCTTATTTCGCGAAAACCTATATATCTCTTAACATACAACTCATATGATCGTTTCGTTTCTTTCATGTGAAAGTAGATTCATCAAGGTTTGATTACATAATTTATTCACCATTTAATTCCATTCCTACTATTTTTAGTGATTTTTCAAATCTACATCACTGCTGCTGTCAGCATCTGCCTTTAAGGTAGACTTTACCTATTTCATAGTTTCCATGATTCAACTAGCCCTTTAGCATATATAGCCCAAAATATAATCATGATGAACCATTCTAATGGCTAATCGTTGCCAAACATTTCCATGCCTCCTAATGAACATATACATTCAAGATGATTATAACATTATGCTCAATATATATATAAGCCATTTTTGCTTGGCTATCCAAATATATACAACACGAAAGTACTTGACTAATAACAAAAAAGGGGTGTCCTATACATGCCATTTCAAAGTTCAACCAAAAGTGTACCAAAAGGAGCTTTGATAGTGTGGGCGACTTCGACTTCAAAAATCCCGAGTCCGATAGCTGAAGAACCAAAATCTATAAAACAGAGATTTACAGAAGCGGAGTAAGCATTTAATGCTTAGTAAGTTTTGAGCCATAAAATTTGACACAACTAAAATGTAGCATTCATATGGCTAAATGGATAATTTGACATGCACAAATTCTCAATATCATACTTACTTCACATTACCAACCCTTATATTCATACACAAAAGATCAACATAGCCAAAGGCCGGTAGCTCATTTATCGACTGAGCGAATACTATTTGTAAGGGATCAACTAATTCGATGCATATACGAACATACCTCATTGCTGGGATTTTACGAGCGTATTAATTGAAACTATAACAGCAAGGTCACTTATTCCCAAGCCAAGTACCTTCGGGATTTAACCGGATATAGCTACTCGCTCGAATGCCTTCGGGACATAGCCCGGATATAGTAACTCGCACCAATGCCTTCGGGACTTAGCCCGGACATAATAACTCGCACGAATGCCTTCGGGAATTAGGCTGGGTATAATAACTCGCACAATTGCCTTCGGGCTTAGCCCGGAATTAGTCACTAGCACAAATGCCTTCGGACTTACCCCGGTTATCATCCGAATATCTATGCACATATCAATAAATCATGACACATCTCTATTTCAATTTCATAACTAGAATTCAAACACAAGTCACGTATTAAGCAATCCCATTTTCGGCTCACTAGCCACATACAAACAGCATGGTTTAGTTTACTTTATGACGCGATCTCTATGCACATACGGCTACCCGTCATACGTATAGACTAATTAACTCAACATATAATTCAAGTAGAATCATCATATCACCGTATATTTGTTATGCTCATGTGTCATGACTTAATCAAATCGTAAATTAAGTCTCGTTACTCGAAAACTTACCTCGGGTGTTGTCGAACGGTTTCGATGGCTATTCGACCACTTTTTCCTTCCCTTTATCGGATTTAGATCCCCTTTGCTCTTGAGCTTAATTTAAACAAATAAATTCATTTAATATTTTCACTTGGGCAATTCCATTCAATACATGTATGTCATACAATTTAAGTACAATGACCTTGCTCAATACTATTTAAACATCATGCATTACCGAACTTCATCAACACCATCTAACTTAATATAGAAACACATATCGTCCTAGGTCGGTACACAAGTCAAATGCATCATTTAAATTGTCAAAGTCCACAATTTAGTCATATTTCTCTATCATAGTTTCTTCACTTAAACCGAATTAACAAGCCCATATAGTCCTTGGTCGAATGCTATTTAACCCAAGTCATCAAGAATTTCATTATTTAACACCTTAGATATCCATAGCTAAATAGGTTATTTGTACATACATATATATACATAAGTGCATAGATACTATGTTACTAACAATTATTTCCTTGATTAGCAGCCGAACCAATATACACATTACTTCATGTCTACCCGTCACGTTTTCTCTACTTAAACCGAATAAACTTGCACATAAGGTCCTTGGCTGAACCTCACTAAAACAAGTCAACCAAAATCTTAGTATGTATCTTGTGTATAACCTTATTTACCTTCCAAAAATCGCAAAAACATCAAACTCTTAATGTTTATGTACAAGGCCGAATCTTAACATGATCCAACCTCCAACTCATTCCTTTCAACAACCAAAACCGAATGCTCAAGCCATCACCGAGATTTCGAAATTTTGCCATGGTTTGTGTAAGAAATTTGCTAATTAACTAGAAACAAGTTTAAAACTTAAGAATTTAACACAACATACTAACCTCCCCTTAAGCTCAAGGTGACCGAAACCTCTCTTCTTCCTCCTTTCAAACCGGCCAAGAAGAACCAAAGGATGAAGCCTCTCTTTTTTTTTCTAGTTTCGGCAAAATGGGGGAACAACCACACACTTTTTTTTTGTTTTCATCATATTCCCTTTCATTATTTTATTCCCATGCTCCTTATTTTATCATACCTCCCATGAAACACTAACTTAACATGTTTATGACATGTTTTTGCACATCACACTTGGTCCACCATACTTGTCATGGCCGGCCACTACTAATTAGGGGGGAAATTGACATGCAAGTCCCCCCTTTTTATTTCATGCACTAATAGATCCTTATGCTTTGACCTATCACATTTCAAAATTTTCTCACATAAGTCCTATTTACTAAAATTCTCCTACAATTAAACAAAATTCAAATATGAAATTTTCACACATGCATATATACATATAATAAGCATCAAATATGACAGCTAATTATTTTTATGACTCGGTTTTGTGGCCCCGAAACCACTTCTCGACTAGGGTCACATTAGGGCTGTCACAACTCTCCCCCACTTAAGAAATTTTCGTCCCCGAAAATCTTACCGGTAAATAGGTTTGGGTATTGTTCTTTCATGGTATTCTCGGTTTCCCAAGTAGCTTCTTTGATCCCGTGCTTGAGCCATAACACTTTCACTAACGGAACCCTTTTGTTTCGCAACTCTTTCACTTCTCGAGCTAGGATACGAATCGGTTCTTATTCATAACTCATATCAGCTTGAATTTCGACCTCGGAGGGGTTTATTACATGCGTAGGATCGGATCTGTAACGTCGAAGCATCGAAACATGAAAAACGTTGTGGATCCTTTTGAGTTCAGGGGGTAAACGCAACCTATATGCAACTGGGCCAACTCGTTCGGAGATCTCATACAGCCCAATGAATCTCAGACTCAATTTGCCCTTACGACCAAATCTGAGTATCTTTTTCCAAGGCGATACCTTAAGAAACACTTTGTCTCCCACCTGATACTCAATATCTCTTCGTTTTAAATCCGCGTACGACTTTTGACGATCTGATACTGCCTTCAGACTTTCACGAACTATTTTTACTTTCTGTTCAGCATCTTTAATCAAATCCACTCCGAAAATTTTGCTTTCACCGAGCTCGGTCCAAAACAATGGTGTGCGGCATTTACGCCCGTACAAAGCCTCGTAAGGTGCTATCTTAATACTTGATTGAAAACTATTGTTGTAAGCGAATTCAATCAAAGGTAAGTACCGTTCCCATGAACCACTAAACTTAAGGATGCAACATCTCAACATATCCTCGAGTATCTGAATTATCCGCTCGGATTGACCATCGGTTTGGGGATGAAAAGCGGTGCTAAAATGCAACTTGGTACCCAAAGCTTCTTGCAATTTCTTCCAAAATCGCGAGGTGAATCTCGGATCTCTATCCGACACGATAGAAATAGGTACCCCGTGTAATCTCACAATCTAAGAAACATACAATTCAGCTAGTTTATCCAATGAAAAATCCGTGCTACAGGGATAAAGTGAGCCGACTTAGTCAGTCTATCAACAACAACCCAAATCGCGTCTTTCTTACTTGTCGACAATGGCAACCCAGATACAAAATCCATCGTGACTCGATCCCATTTCCATTCAGGTATCATGATCGGCTGAAGTAAACCCGTAGGCACTTGATGTTCCGCCTTCACTTGCTGACATATTAAACACTTCGAAACAAAATCGGAAATGTCTCGTTTCATACCATGCCACCAAAACTGACGTCTCAGATCGTTGTACATTTTCGTACTCCCCGGGTGAATTGACATTCGGCTACAATGAGCTTTGTTCAGAATCATCGAAATGAGTTCTGAATTTCTTGGAACACACAACCGAATTCTGAACCTCAAACAATCGTCATCATCAATTTGAAACTCTGATTCCATATTCGGAACACATTCAGCCCGTTTTGCAACCAATTCATCATCGACTTTCTGAGCTTCACGAATTTGATGAATCAACAATGGTTTGGCCTTTAATTCCGCCACTAACACATTGTCGGATAGAACAGACAAGTGTACATTCATCGCTCGTAAAGCAAACAGTGATTTACGACTTAAGGCATCCGCAACCACATTAGCCTTTCTCGGGTGATAGTCAATGACAAGCTCATAATCTTTTAACAACTCGAGCCAACGTCTTTGTTGCAGATTTAAGTCTCTTTGAGTCATCAAGTATTTGAGACTTTTGTGGTCTGAAAATACATGGCACTTCTCACCAAATAAGTAATGTCGCCATATTTTCAAAGCAAATACGATGGCAGCTAATTTGAGATCATGGGTCGGATAATTTTTCTCATGTGGCTTTAATTGTCTCGACGCATAGGCCACAACTCGACCTTCTTGCATCAATACGCAACCCAACCCAAGTAGGGAGGCATCACTATAAATGACAAATTCTTTGCCTGATTCGGGCGGTACTAGAATTGGAGCTTCAGTCAAATAAGTTTTCAGTTGATCAAAACTTTTCTGACATTTTTCCGTCCATTCGAACTTAACATCTTTTTGAAGTAGCTTCGTCATTGGTGTGGCTATCATCGAGAAGCCTTTTACAAACCGTCGGTAGTAACCGGCAAGTCCTAAAAATCTCTGAACCTCAGTAATATTCCTCGGAGGCTTCCAGTTAAGTATGGCTGAAATTTTGCTCGGGTCAACTCGAATACCCGATGCAGATACCACATGACCCAAGAAGCTAACCTCTCTTAACCAGAACTCACACTTACTGAACTTAGCATATAACTGCTTATCCCGTAAAATTTGCAACACTAACCTCAGGTGCTCAGCATGTTCGGTCTCATCTCTTGAATAGACCAAGATGTCATCAATGAACACAACTACGAATCGGTCCAAATACTGTCTGAAGATCCGATTCATCAAATCCATAAATACTGCAGGGGCATTAGTGAGCCCAAACGGCATCACTAAGAACTCGTAGTGGCCGTATCTCGTTCTGAAAGTAGTTTTGGGTATATCCGAATCTCAAATTCGCAACTGATAATAACCCGATCTCAAATCTATCTTTGAAAACACTGAGGCTCCCTTTAGTTGATCAAACAAATCATCAATACGTGGTAACGGATATTTATTCTTTATCGTCACTTTATTCAGCTGACGATAGTCGATGCACAACCTCATGGTTCTGTCCTTCTTTTTCACAAACAATACTGGTGCACCCCAAGGTGAGAAACTTGGTCGAGCGAAGCCCCTATCCGTCAACTCTTGCAATTGAGCTTTCAATTCTTTTAACTCGGTTGGTGCCATACGGTACGGAGCTATCAAAATCGGTGTAGTCCCAGGTACAAGCTCAATACCAAACTCTACCTCCCGAACAGGTGGTAAACCCGATAATTCTTCGGGAAAAACATCTGGGTATTCGCAAACCACCGGCACAGATTCGGGTTTCTTTTCTAACTCTTTGTCATCAAGTACATACGCAAGGTATGCTTCGCACCCTTTCTTGCATATTTCTGAGCCAACATTGATGATATTACAGCTGGCAACCCCTTTAAGTCCGTAGACTCAACCCGGATTATCTCGTTATTTGCGCACCTCAAATCAATAGTCTTGCTTTTGCAATTCACAACCGCATCATGCACGGTCAACCAATCCAAACCGAGAATAACATCAAATTCATCAAACGACAAAAGCATCAAGTCCGCCAGAAAATAGGAACCTTGAATTACTAGGGGACATTTCTTACACACTTTGTCGACAAGCACGTAATGACCTAAGGGATTTGACACCCGAATTACCAACTCAGTAGACTCCATAGGAAAAGTCTTACTGGATGGTAAGGTTTCACATATATAAGAATGAGTAGAACCAGGGTCAATCAAAGCAATCACATTAGTATCAAAGAGAGTAAAAGTACCGGTGATAACATCTGGCGAGGAAGCATCCTCGCGTGCGCGTATAGCATAAGCCCTAGCAGGAGCACGAGCCTCAGATCTGGTTGTAGCATATCTAGATCCTCTCTGACCACCACTAGCATTGCCCGTATTTCTAGATGGTCTACCTCGAGCAGTGGTAGCACCCGGTTTCCCACTCTGACTTACATTCTGTTCAGACAACCTCGGGCAATCTTTAATGAAGTGGTCAACTGATCCGCACTTGTAACAGGAGCGGTCATGGAATCTACAACTCCCCGAATGCCATTTACCACAATACTGACACTCCGTTCTATCTCGACGATCATTTCCCACACTGGCGACCGAAGTGACTCGTGCACTCACAGGGGGTCGATCGCGATCTCGTCTAGAAAAGCCCGAAGTGTCTCTAGACTGGCCTAAGCCATCTCTAAATTTCTTCGATGACTGTGGGAAGGGCTTCCCCGAAGACCTCTTATGAAACTCCCTTGCTCCCACCTCAGCTTTTCTTTTCTCCATACTGAGCTCCTCGGCTTTGCAAGCTCGCTCGACAAGTACCACAAACTCTCAGATTTCTAAAATGCCAACATACAGCTTTATATCATCATTCAGGCCATCCTCAAAACGTTTACACATCACGGCTTCTGAAGAAATGCATTCTCGCGCGTACCGGCTAAGCCTTACAAATTTTCGTTCATAGTCGGTAACCGACATGGAACCTTGTTTGAGTTCAAGAAATTCCTTCCGTTTTTGGTCAATGAATCTCTGACTGATATACTTCTTTCGAAACTCGGTTTGGAAGAACTCCCAAGTTGCTTGCTCTCTTGGCACAACAGAAGTCAACGTATTCCACCAATAGTAGGCAGAATCACGTAGCAAGGAGATAGTACACTTTAGGCACTCATCGGGTGTGCAAGATAGCTCATCGAGTACCCGGATAGTGTTGTCCAACCAAAATTCAGCTTTCTCGGCATCATCGCTGTCCGTAGCTTTAAATTCTGTAGCCCCGTGTTTTCAGATTCTGTCAACTGGGGGCTTATTTGACCTTATTTGGTCAGTTACCGGAGGTATTGTAGGTGCGGGGGTGGTATTTTTCGGGAATGGAGGTTGTGGAACAGCCGTATTAGTTCGAATGTATTGGTTGAACCAATCATTCATCACGCTATAAAAAGCTTGTCTAGCTTCATCATTCGGATTACTAGCGTTAGGTTAAGAGTCCGCCGGCGCTGTTCCTTGTGCGGGAGCAGGCGCTACACTCTCAAGATCATCAGCTACCGCTCAGTCGGGATCGGGATCCATTACTATAAATAAACACGTTTGCAAATGTCAGAAATCAGCACACTATCAAATAATCACATAAAATGGCATGTATAGCTAGACCCCAACGCGTTACGGTAGTCCTAGAATCGACTAAACCGTAGCTCTGATACCAATAAAATTGTAACACCCCGTACCCGAGGCCGTTGCCGGAGTCGGACACGAGGTGTGAACGGACTAAATTCACTTATTTGCACAGTCCATTTTAAAATTTCCAGACGAGCTGGCTAACTGCGTCACTGTCACCTTAAAAATCATATCTCGAGTTCCATAACTCGAAAACCAGTTCCGTAAATTTTTCCTGAAACTAGACTCATATTTTCATCTAAAAATTTCTTTCTAGAATTTTTAGTCAAGCCAATTGGTACAGTTTATTAGTTAAAGTCTCCCCTATTTCAGGGTTTGACTACACTGACCTTTGCGCATTACAAATTGGATATCTCCCTGTACAGGGCTTCAATACTGATTCCGTTTGTTTCTATAGAAACTAGACTCGAAAAGGAATCTGTAAATATATGGAATGACTTATAATTATTTCTGGTTAATTTATAATGAATTTCCAAAGTCAGAACAGGGAATCCAGAAACCGTTCTGGCCCTATTTCATGAAAACCTATATATCTCTTAACATACAACTCATATGATCGTTTCGTTTCTTCCATGTGAAAGTAGATTCATCAAGGTTTGATTACATAATTTATTCACCATTTATTTCATTCCTACTATTTTTAGTGATTTTTCAAATCTACATCACTGCTGCTGTCAGCATCTGCCTTTAAGGTAGACTTTACCTATTTCATAGTTTCCATGATTCAACTAGCCCTTTAGCATATATAGCCCAAAATATAATCATGATGAACCATTCTAATGGCTAATCGTTGCCAAACATTTCCATGCCTCCTAATGAACATATACATTCAAGATGATTATAACATTATCCTCAATATATGTATATAAGCCATTTTCGCATGGCTATCCAAATATATACAACACGAAAGTACTTGACTAATAACAAAAAAGGGGTGTCCTATACATGCCATTTCAAAGTTCAACCAAAAGTGTACCAAAAGGAGCTTTGATAGTGTGGGCGACTTCGACTTCAAAAATCCCGAGTCATATAGCTGAAGAACCAAAATCTATAAAACAGAGATTTACAGAAGCGGAGTAAGCATTTAATGCTTAGTAAGTTTTGAGCCATAAAATTTGACACAACTAAAATGTAGCATTCATATGGCTAAATGGATAATTTGACATGCACAAATTCTCAATATCATACTTACTTCACATTACCAACCCTTATATTCATACACAAAAGATCAACATAGCCAAAGGCCGGTAGCTCATTTATCGACTGAGCGAATACTATTTGTAAGGGATCAACTAATTCGATGCATATACGAACATACCTCATTGCTGGGATTTTACGAGCGTATTAATTGAAACTATAATAGCAAGGTCGCTTATTCCCAAGCCGAGTACCTTCGGGATTTAACCGGATATAGCTACTCGCTCGAATGCCTTCGGGACATAGCCCGGATATAGTAACTCGCACCAATGCCTTCGGGACTTAGCCCGGACATAATAACTCGCACGAATGCCTTCGGGAATTAGCCCGGGTATAATAACTCGCACAATTGCCTTCGGGCTTAGCCCGAAATTAGTCACTAGCACAAATACCTTCGGGACTTAGCCCGGTTATCATCCGAATATCTATGCACATATCAATAAATTATGACACATCTCTATTTCAATTTCATAACTAGAATTCAAACACAAGTCACGTATTAAGCAATCCCATTTTCGGCTCACTAGCCACATACAAACAGCATGGTTTAGTTTACTTTATGACGGGATCTCTATGCATATACGTCGACCCGTCATACGTATAGACTAATTAACTCAACATATAATTCAAGTAGAATCATCATATCACCGTATATTTGTTATGCTCATGCGTCATGACTTAATCAAATCGTAAATTAAGTCTCGTTACTCGAAAACTTACCTCGGGTGTTGTCGAACGGTTTCGATGGCTATTCGACCACTTTTTCCTTCCCTTTATCGGATTTAGATCCCCTTTGCTCTTGAGCTTAATTTAAACAAATAAATTCATTTAATATTTTCACTTGGGCAATTCCATTCAATACATGTATGTCATACAATTTAAGTACAATGACCTTGCTCAATACTATTTAAACATCATGCATTACCGAACTTCATCAACACCATCTAACTTCATATAGAAACACATATCGTCCTAGGTCGGTACACAAGTCAAATGCATCATTTAAATTGTCAAAGTCCACAATTTAGTCATATTTCTCTATCATAGTTTCTTCACTTAAACCGAATTAACAAGCCCATATAGTCCTTGGCCGAATGCTATTTAACCCAAGTCATCAAGAATTTCATTATTTAACACCTTAGATATCCATAGCTAAATAGGTTATTTGTACATACATATATATACATAAGTGCATAGATACTATGTTACTAACAATTATTTCCTTGCTTAGCAGCCGAACCAATATACACATTACTTCATATCTACCCGTCACGTTTTCTCTACTTAAACCGAATAAACTTGCACATAAGGTCCTTGGCCGAACCTCACTAAAACAATTCAACCAAAATCTTAGTATTTATCTTGTGTATAACCTTATTTACCTTCCAAAAATTGCAAAAACATCAAACTCTTAATGTTTATGTACAAGGCCGAATCTTAACATGATCCAACCTCCAACTCATTCCTTTCAACAACCAAAACCGAATGCTCAAGCCATCACCGAGATTTCGAAATTTTGCCATTGTTTGTGTAAGAAATTTGCTAATTAACTAGAAACAAGTTTAAAACTTAAGAATTTAACACAACATACTAACCTCCCCTTAAGCTCAAGGTGGCCAAAACCTCTCTTCTTCCTCCTTTCAAACCGGCCAAGAAGAACCAAAGGATGAAGCCTCTCTTTTTTTTTCTAGTTTCGGCAAAATGGGGGAACAACCACACACTTTTTTTTTGTTTTCATCATATTCCCTTTCATTATTTTATTCCCGTGCTCCTTATTTTATCATACCTCCCATGAAACACTGACTTAACATGTTTATGACATGTTTTTGCCCATCACACTTGGTCCACCATACTTGTCATGGCTGGCCACTACTAATTAGGGGGGGAAATTGACATGTAAGTCCCCCCTTTTTATTTCATGGACTAATAGATCCTTATGCTTTGACCTATCACATTTCAAAATTTTCTCACATAAGTCCTATTTACTAAAATTCACCTACAATTAAACAAAATTCAAATATGAAATTTTCACACATGCATATATACATATAATAAGCATCAAATATGACAGCTAATTATTTTTATGACTCGGTTTTGTGGCCCCGAAACCACTTCCCGACTAGGGTCACATTAGGGCTGTCACAGCTGATGCCATGTCCCAGACATGGTCTTACACTGGCTCATTTCTCCAGTCGATGCCATGTCCCAGACATGGTCTTACACTAACTATCATCTCGTATCCGATGCATGTCCCAGACCTGTCCTACACTGGCTTACATCTTGAGGCCAATGCATGTCCTAGAAATGTCTTACACTAGCTCTCGTATCAATGCCGATGCCATGTCCCAGACATGGTCTTACACTGGTTCTCATAATGTGGCCGATGCATGTCCCAGACATGTCTTACACTAGTTCAAAAACAAATGACCCAAACGTCACGGCATGAATATCCAATTAACAATGGAGTTGTATTATTTACATACAACTTACCTCGAATTACAAAACGTATACGACTAGTCGGTTTAGTCGATTTGTTTGGCTTTCCCCCGGTCTAGGTTCGGATTTGGCAATTCTTGATCTATATAAGCAAAATACTGTGACAACCCGAATTAGGGCCTAATCGGAATACTGGCTTCGTGACCACAAATCCGTGATAGAAATAATTTTTTTATAATTATTTTGAGGTTTATGATATGATTTCATGATTGAGTGAAAATTTCGTGATGAAATTCTATGCATTAAGCGCTTAAGTTGAGATTAGGGACTAAATCGAATAATTTGCAAAACTTGTGTTCTAGAAGTTTTGAGTATGAAATTGCTTTGGAATATTAATTAAGAGGTCTTAAATAGAAATTTGACCAATTTCTAAGTTTATGGACAAAAATTGGACATGGATGGAATTTTGGGAAAGTTTAGTAGTAAGGGCATTTTGGTCATTTGTATATTAAATGAAATAAAATGTGAAAAATAACACAAAAATGGTCATCTTCTCAATTAGTTCCTGCCAAAATTTTCTCTCCTCCATAGCTAGGGTTTCTTCAATTTTCAAGCTTCATAGTAAGTGATTTCAAGCCCAGTTTTTAATGATTTTTATGTTTTTGAAATCTCGGTAGCTCGATTTAGCTTATGTTAGCAATAATTCAACCTAGGGTTCATATTTGGAAAAATACCCATAGGTGAAATTTGTGTATTTTGGTGTTTTACAATAGAATATGAGGTTTTAAATTATGTTAGACAACTTGTGCTACTCGGTTTTGAGTGAAAATGGGTAAAAGGGCTTAATCGGTAAAAATACCTAATGTTCATAAGTACATGTTAGAGTGAGAATTTGATGTTTCCATAGAAGAGAAAAATGTTTATCATGTCATAAAAAATAAGAATAAGGGCTGAAATTAAATTTCCGAGCCTAAGGGAAAAATCATAATTTTGTAAAAGTTAGGGAGCAAAAACATAATTTTTCCATAATGATATTTTTGGATTGAAATAAATAGTATGAGTGTTAAATGAGAAAAATGTGTTGTTATAGATCAAGAAAGACGTGGAATCGATCGTGATCGGGGAAAAGAAAAGCTTTTGGACTAAATTATAACATTTCTAAAGTTTGCACCAAGGTAAGTTTGTACATGAATAATTTATCGAATTTTTTTATGTTATTTTATGTTGTTATCATATCAATTGGTGACTATCCATAGAATGATTAAATGATGGGAACTTGCAAGTTTAATTAGATTATGAATAAGTGTTAACGGTGAAAAAGGAAAGATTTTCAGTTGAACCCTCGGAACAAGAATAATACGAATGACCCATTGTGAATACACGTGTGTAGTACTAAGTGTAGGCTACTACGTGTACCATACTGTTAAGTCACATGTGTAGTACTAAGTGCAGGCTACTATGCGTACTCAATGACTTCGATCACGTGTGTAGTACTAAATGCAGGCTACTACGTGTATCAGATGGTGAGGTCACATGTGTAGTACAAAGTGCAGGCTACTACGTGTACCGGATTGTTGGTCGCAGTGTAGTAGTAAGTACAAGATATTATGTGTATCAGATAGCTTCGGCTAAAAGTGTGGAAAGGGGGAATATGTGTAAACAATGATATATTTGTTATTTTTCTGTTGAGTTCAACGGGGAAAATTGATAAAGTGGTAATATGTGAAAGTTATTATAAGGTGGATATGTGCAAATTTGTTTTTATGAAAATTTAGGAGCTATGTGCTTGATCATTGAGTGAATTTTGGTATAACAAAAAGGACTAGGTGAAATTATGCAAGAGTGAATGTTAGAAATAAAATAGTGTTGGATAGCAGCAGTTACATGATTTTCAAAATTTACCAAAAATCGTGGAAGTTGATTAAAAATGCAAATGATATATGAAAATAAAGCTTAATGGATCTATTTTCACATAAAAGAAATAGGGGAAGCAAAAGAATTCCATATTGTGTGATATTTGAATTCTTGTGAAACAGGGTCTGAATGAATTTGAGATCCCCTATTCTGAATTTATAAATTCACCATAAATTGTAAAAAAAATATTAAGAGTCATAATTTACATGAATGGATTTCTTATTGAGTCTATTTTTAAGGGAAACAAACGGCATGGTTGTTGGAATTCTGTACAGAGAGAAATTTGGTTTGTAGTGCATAGGGGTTAGAGTAGTCGAACCTTGAAACAGGGGAGAGTTTAACTAATAAACTGTACTAATTGACCCGACCAAAAATTATAGAAACAAATTTGTATGTAGACATATGAGTCTTGTTTCAGGGAAAATTTAGGGAATTGGATTTCGAGATTTTTAGCTCGAGATATGATTTTTTTTACCGGGACTCCAAAAAACAGCCTGTCCTAAATATGTGATTATATACTAGTATGATTGTTTTACTTTGATAAATTGAATATCAATTTCGTACTTACTTACTAAGCTATATGCTTACCTTCTTTTCTTTTTTTGGTCTTATAGAATTACTAAGCCAGCTCGAGATTTGGAGATCGTCAGAGACCCATCCACACTATCAATACTTTTTGGTATTTTGTAAACACTATTTTGGAATTATGGCATGTATAGAGGGCTGAATCATTTTGTTATGTGTCATAGTTAATTCGTTTTAAAATATTACTTTTCAAAATTTGATAATTTACTTGTACGTATGTATATCTGTTAATGTTATTTATTTTTTTTCAAGCTAGAGGAATTAATTATGTAAGATCAGGTAAATGTGTGAATTCATGTTTTCGTGATTTGTAATATTCCGTACCTTGTTCTGGCTTAGAACATGGGTAAGGGGTATTACATTTATTGGTATCAGAGTCGAGGTTTAGGCGGTTCTCGGATTTACGTACTGTGTGTAGAAGTCTATCTATACATACCATAATTATATTATGATAGTGTGATGACTCCTGACAATTTAAATCGTGTTTTTATATAGTAAATGGATCCCGACCGAGCTGTAGCTGATGATGTAGAAAGTAATGCGCCGGCTCCCGCGCAAGAGACTGCGCTAGTTGAGAGCAGGCATGAGACACATGATCAAGGAGATCGGGCTCGGGAAGCCTTTCTCCATATGATGAGTAATTGGTACACAAAATTTGTTCGGGCAAATCTGAATGCTCAGCCTCTTCCACCCCCTCCTATTCCTCAACCAGTTCCCGTAGTTCCTCAAGGTGCCAAAATGGTAAGATTGAGTAAACCCCCAGTTGATAAAATTTGAAAGCAAGGGGATAAAGAATTTAGGGCTAATATAGATGATGATCTTGAGAAAGCAGAGTTCTGGCTTGAAAATTTTATCAGGGTATTCGATGAGCTTTCTTGCAATCCCGAAGAATGTTTGAAACGTGCTATATCTTTACTAAGGGATTCAGCATATCATTGGTGGAAGACATTGGTATATGTGGTTCATAAAGAAAGGGTTACATGGGATTTCTTCCAGGAGGAGTTTAGAAAGAAGTATATAAGCCAGCGGTTCATTGATAAAAAACTGAAAGAGTTCCTTGAGCTGAAACAAGGTAGAATGTCTATGGCAGAATATGAACGTGAATTTGTCAGACTCAGCAAGTATGCCCAGGAGTGTGTGTCCACCGAAGCTATTATGTGTAAGAGGTTCGAGGATGGGCTAAATGAAGACATCAAGCTACTAGTTGGGATTTTAGAGTTGAAAGAGTTTGTGGTATTGGTCGATCGAGCTTGTAAAGCTGAAGAACTGAGCAATGAGAAGAGAAAAGTTGTGAATGAAGCCAGAGACGCAAGAAAGAGGCTAATGAGTAAGTCATTCCAATCTCAGTCAAAGAAGTCTAAAGAAATGAATCCTCGGTTGACTGTTTCAACTGGACATTCGTATCGGGATCGTAGGAGATCATATTCGGGTTCTAAAGCTCAAGATACTTCAATGGTGAGTGTAGGTAATGTGAGATCTAATAGACCCGAGTGTCAGCACTATGGTAAACAACATTTCGGGGAGTGTTGGACAATTAGCTGTGCTTGTTTCAAATGTGGTTCCCGAGAACATTATATTAAGGATTGCCCAAAAAGGGTTGAAGAATAAAAAATTTAGAGTGCCAGACAGACTAGTGCTGCTAATAGAGGTAGACCTCCGAGAAATACTAGAAGTGGAGCTAGCAGTCGAAGTGTGACAAAGGACTCAACTAGGAGACCGGAAGCTAGAGTACCTGCTAGAGCTTATGCCGTACGTGCTCGAGAAGAGGCGACATCTCCTGATGTGATCACTGGTACATTTTCTCTTTATGATACTATTTTCATTTCATTGATTGATCCCGGATCTACTCGTTCTTATGTTTGTGTGAATTTGGTATCTAGTAAGAGCTTGCTTGTAGAATCTACTGAATTTGTGATTAAAGTGTCAAACCCTTTAGGCAAATATGTGTTAGTAGATAAGGTTTTCAAAAATTGCCCTTTGATGATTCAAGGTCACTATTTTTCGGCTAATCTAATGTTGCTACCATTTGACGAGTTTGATGTCATTTTGGGTATGGATTGGTTGAGACTACATGATGCTAGAGTAAATTGCAGACAGAAAACTCTTGAGTTGAAATGTGAAAATGGTGAAATTCTTCTGGTGGAAACAAATGAATCAAATAAATTGCCTATGGTGATTTCGTATATGTCTGCTCAGCGATATATGCAAAAAGGGTGTGAAGCTTATCTTGCTTATGTATTAAATACTAAAATGTCTGAGTCAAACCTTGAATCAGTACCGGTAGTCTGCAAGTTCTCGGATGTATTTCCAGAAGAATTGTCGGGGTTGCCTCCGATCAGAGAGGTAGAGTTTGCTATTGATTTATTACCTGGAACTACACCAATTTCGATCTCTCCATACAGAATGGCTCCAATTGAATTGAAAGAATTAAAAGCTCAGTTACAAGAGTTAACAGATAAGGGGTTTGTGAGACCGAGTTTCTCTCCCTGGGGTGCCCTCGTGTTGTTTGTAAAGAAAAAGGGTGGATCCATGAGACTTTGTATTGACTATCGACAGCTCAACAAGGTGACCATAAAGAACAGGTATCCGTTGCCGAGAATCAATGATTTGTTTGACCAGTTAAAAGGGGCGACAGTGTTTTCAAAGATTGATTTGAGATCTGGTTACTATCAGTTGATAGTTAAAGAGTCAGATGTGCCAAAAACCGCTTTCAAAATGAGGTATGGACACTACAAATTCCTTGTGATGCCTTTCGGTTTAACCAATGCTCCGACTATCTTTATGGATTTGATGAATTGAATCTTTCGGCCATACTTGGATAGGTTTGTGGTTGTGTTCATGGATGATATCCTGATTTATTCTCGAAACGAGTCCGAGCATGCTGAACATTTAAGAATGGTATTACAGATTTTAAGAGAAAAGAAATTGTTTGCTAAATTCAGTAAAAGTGAATTTTGGCTTCATGAAGTTGGATTTTTGGGACATGTAGTTTTGGGTGATGGTATTCGGGTCAATCCGAGCAAAGTTTCGGCAAT
The DNA here is from genome assembly GCF_007990345.1 of Gossypium hirsutum. NCBI lineage: Eukaryota > Viridiplantae > Streptophyta > Magnoliopsida > Malvales > Malvaceae > Gossypium > Gossypium hirsutum. Next base: position 37,842,042 of record NC_053436.1, read on the forward strand.
TGTTAATTGGAAACCGTCGAAGGATGTATCTGAGGTTAGAAGCTTTTTGGGTTTAGCTGGATATTATCGACGCTTTGTCGAGGGATTTTCGATGGTCGCCTCTCCTATGACTAAGCTATTGCAAAAGAATGTTAAGTTTAATTGAATTGAAGAGTGTCAACAAAGTTTTGAGAGGTTGAAAGAGCGGTTGACCAAAGCACCAGTGTTAGTGCAACCGGAGTCGGGGAAAGAATTTGTGATCTATAGTGATGCGTCATCAATTGGTCTTGGTTGTATTTTACTGCAATAAGGTAAAGTAGTATCTTATGCCTCAAGACAGTTGAAACTGCACGAGAATAATTACCCGACACATGATTTAGAGTTGGCCGCCATTATCTTTGCTTTGAAGATTTGGCGTCATTATTTATATGGTGAGAAATGCCGAATCTTTACTGATCACAAAAGTTTGAAATATTTGATGAATCAAAAAGATTTGAATTTACGACAACGGAGATGGCTTGAATTATTAAAGGACTATGAATTAATAATTGATTATCATCCCAGGAAAGCGAATGTAGTCCTAAATGCCCTAAGTAGAAAATCTTTGTTTGCTTTGAGAGCTATGGGTATAGATTTGGCTATGTCTGATGATGGTTTGATTTTGGCCGAGTTAAGAGTTAGGCCGCTATTTCTTCAGCAAATTTGTGAAGCTTAGAAGAATGACAGTGAATTGCGAGCCAAGCGAGCTCAGTGTGAATTGGATTGTAACTCTAATTTTTGAATCAGACCAGAGGATTGCTTAATGTTCCATGATCGAGTATGTGTATCGAAAGATGCTGAGTTAATTCAGAAGATTTTACATGGGGCACACAGTGGTTGTTTGCAAGTTCATCCTGGTAGTATGTAAATTTACAACGACCTAAAGAAAATATATTGGTGGAATGGTATGAAGAGAGATATCTCTGAGTTTTAGCAAAATGCTTGATTTGCTAACAAGTGAAAGCTGAACACCAAGTACCTTCAGGTTTACTTCAACCATGATGATTCTCGAGTGGAAATGGGATAGAATTACGATGGATTTTGTGACATGGTTGCCTCTGACTCCGAAAAAGAAAAATGCCATCTGGGTAATAGTTGACAGACTGACTAAATCAGCTCATTTTATTCCGGTATGTATGGATTATTCTCTTGATAAGTTGGCTGAATTATATATTTCTGAAATTGTGAAATTACACAGAGTACCTATGTCTATTATTTCGGATAGAGATCTATGATTTACTTCGAGGTTTTGGAAAAAGTTGCAAGAAGCTTTGGGTAAGAAATTGAATTTCAGTACCGCATTTCATCCACAAACTGACGGTCAATCCGAAAGAGTAATTCAGGTACTTGAGGATTTGCTCCGATGTTGTGTTTTAGAATTTCAGGGCAGTTGGGAGAAATATTTACCCTTGGTCGAATTTGCCTACAACAACAGTTTTCAATCGAGCATACAGACGGCACCGTACGAAGCATTGTATGGTCACAAGTGTCGGACTCCTTTGTATTGGACCAAGCTCAGTGAGAAACAAATTCACGGAGTTGACTTGATTAGAGAAACTAAAAAGAAAGTGAAAGTGATTCGTGATTGTCTAAAAGCTGCTTCAGATCGACAAAAGTCATATGCGGATTTGAAGAGAAAAGAGATCGAGTTCCAAGTGGGTGATAAACTTTTTCTAAAGTTATATCCGTGGAAGAAAATTTTAAGGTTTGGCCGAAAAGGCAAGTTGAGTCCGCGTTTCATTGGGCCTTATAAGGTTATTGAAAGAGTTGGACCAGTGGCTTATCGGCTAGCCTTGCCAACCTAGTTGGAAAAAATTCATAATGTTTATGGACAAAAATTGACAGTTGAAATTCGACCGGATATGACCTATGAGGAGGAACCAATAAAGATTTTAGCTCGGGAAATTAAACAGTTGAGAAATAAAAGTATAGCCTTAGTGAAAGTATTGTGGCACAGACATGGAATAAAAGAGGCTACGTGGGAACCTGAGGAAGCCATGAGGAAATAGTACCCGAACCTCTTTACCGGTAAGATTTTCGAGGACGAAAATCCCTAAAGGGGGGAGAATTGTGACAACCCGAATTAGGGCCTAATCGAAATAGTGATTTTGTGACCACAAATCTGAGATAGAAATAATTATTTTATAATTATTTTGAGGTTTATGATATGATTTCATGATTGAGTGAAAATTTCGTGATGAAATTATATGCATTAAGCGCTTAAGTTGAGATTAGGGACTAAATCGAATAATTTTGAAAACTTGTGTTCTAGAAGTTTTTAGTATGAAATTTCTTTGGAATATGAATTAGGAGGTCTTAAATAGCAATTTGACAAATTTCTAAGTTTATGGACAAAAATTGGACATGGATGGAATTTTTGGAAAGTTTAATAGTAAGGGCATTTTGGTCATTTGTATATTAAATGAAATAAAATGGGAAAAATAACACAAAAATGGTCATCTTCCCAATTAGTTGCTGTCGAATTTTTCTCTCCTCCATAGCTAGGGTTTCTTCAATTTTCAAGCTTCATAGTAAGTGATTTCAAGCCCCGTTATTAATGATTTTTATGTTTTTGAAATCCCGGTAGCTCGATTTAGCTTATGTTAGCAATAATTCAACCTAGGGTTCATATTTGGAAAAATACCCATAGGTGAAATTTTTGTATTTAGGTGTTTTAAATTATGTTAGACAACTTGTGCTACTCGGTTTTGAGTTAAAATGAGTAAAATGGCTTAATTGGTAAAAATACCTAATGTTCATAAGTACATGTTAGAGTGAGAACTTGATGTTTCCATAGAAGAGAAAAATGTTTAGCATGTCATAAAACATAAGAATAAGGGCTGAAATTAAATTTCCGAGCCTAGGGGCAAAATCATAATTTTGTAAAAGTTAGGGAGCAAAAACGTAATTTTTTCATAATGATATTTTTGGATTGAAATAAATAGTATGAGTGTTAAATGAGATAGATGTGTTGTTATAGATCAAGAAAGACGTGGAATCGATCGTGATCAGGGAAAAGAAAAGCTTTCGGACTAAATTATAACATTTCTAAAGTTAGCAACGAGGTAAGTTTGTACATGAATAATTTATCGATTTTTTATGTTATTTTATGTTGTTATCATATGAATTGGTGACTGTCCATAGAATGATTAAATGATGGAAACTTGCGAATTTAATTAGATTATGAATAAGTGTTAACGGTGAAAAAGGAAAGATTTTCCGATTGAACCCTCAGAACAGAATAATACGAATGACCTATTGTGAATACACGTGTGTAGTACTAAGTGCAGGCTACTACGTGTACCATACTATTAAGTCGCATGTGTAGTACTAAGTGCAGGCTACTATGTGTACCGGATTGTTGGTCGCATGTGTAGTACTAAGTGTAGGCTACTATGCGTATCAGATAGCTTCGGCTATAAGTGTGGAAAGGGGAAATATGTGTACACAATGGTATATTTGTTATTTTTCTGTTGAGTTCAACGGGAAAAGTGGATAAAGTGGTAATATGTGAAAGTTATTATAAGGTGGATATGTGAAAATTTATGTTTATGAAAATTTAGGAGCTATGTGCTCGATAATTGAGTGAATTTTGGTATAACAAAAAGGACTAGGTGAAATTATGCAAGAGTGAATATTAGAAATAAAATAGTGCTGGACAGCGGCAGTTACATGATTTTAAAAATTTACCAAAAATTGTGGAAGTTGATCAAAATTGAAAATGATATATGAAAATAAAGCTTAATGAGTCTATTTTCACATAAAAGAAACATGGGAAGCAAAGGTTTTCTATATTGTGTGATATTTGAATTCTTGTGAAACAGTGTCTGAATGAATTTGAGATCCCCTGTTCTAAATTTAGAAATTCACCATAAATTGTAAAAAAAATTATTAATAGTCATACTTTACATGAATGTATTCCTTATTGAGTCTATTTTTAGGAGAAACAAACAGAATGGTCATTGGAATTCTGTACAGGGAGAAATTTGGTTCGTAGTGCACAGGGGTCAGAGTAGTCGAACCCTGAAATAGGGGAGAGTTTAACTAATAAACTGTACTAATTGACCTGACCCAAAATTCTAGAAAAAATTTTGTAAGTAGATATATGAGTCTAGTCTCAGGGAAAATTTCTGGAATTAGATTTCAAGTTTTTTAGCTCGAGATACGATTTTTTTTACTGGGACTCCAGAAAATAGCCTGTCCTAAATATGTGATTATATACTAGTATGATTGTTTTACTTTGATAAATTGAATATCAATTTCGTACTTACTTACTAAGCTATATGCTTACCTTCTTTTCTTTTTTTGGTCTTATAGAATTACTAAGCCAGCTCGAGATTTGGAGATCGTCGGAGACCCATCCACACTATCAATACTTTTTGGTATTTTGTAAACACTATTTTGGAATTATGGCATGTATAGAGGGCTGAATCATTTTGTTATGTGTCATAGTTAATTTGTTTTAAAATATTACTTTTCAAAATTTTATAATTTACTAGTACCTATGTATATCTGTTAATGTTATTTATTTTTGTTCAAGCTAGAGGAATTAATTACGTAAGATCAGGTAAATGTGTGAATTCATGTTTTCGTGATCTGTAATATTCCGTACCTTGTTCCGACTTAGAACATGGGTAAGGGGTGTTACAAATACACTCTTTTAGTCACTAAATTCAATTAGGCAAATCAAAATTCACATCTTCGGTAAATTGACCATTTTGCCCCTAAACTTTGGTAAAAATGAATATTTTACCCCTATGCTCGAAAATCGATTTTTATCGAATTTATTTGCATCTTAAGCTTAGATGAACTCTTTTTACTCTTATAGCAACTCCAAATTCATCATATTTCACACATTTATCAACTATTTTACAACTTGTGCAAAATAGTTCCTTTAAGTGTTTTCATGGTAATACATTTCACAAAAGTTGTCTATTACACAAATAAGACTCATATTCTTCCATAAAATTTTAGAAAACACCCTAAATTCTCTCATGGAAAAACCCTAGACCTTTAACCATTTTGCAAGATATACCCCTCATTTGAAAGCTCATGCTACAAGGGTCTCCAAAATACAAAAATCATCAACAAAGGGTATGAAAATCACTTACTTGTAAGTGCTTCAAGTTGCTGAAAATTTTAAGCTCTCAAACCCCTAATTTTTTCTGAAAGTTCAGTGGAGAAGAAGATGGGAAAAAGATATCATCTTTTGACAATTGGTCACCAACTCACCTAATTTTGACAATTTTGTCTCCTCATTGACTCTATGGCCGGCTATGCCTTCTTCCAAGGGTATATTTACCTTTTAAAGACCCTAACTTTTGGTTCTCTAACTATTTAACACCTTTAGCTATCAATTTAAGACTTTTGCACTTATGCAATTTAGTCCTCTTTCACAATTGAGCTCATAAACGCTAAAATTAATCCACCAAATTTTTCATGCACTATAATAACCATGCTATGACTCTATTTTGATAAAAAAATTCCCTAACTTCAAATTTGTGGTCCCGAGACCATTATTCTTACTATCCCCAAAATCGGGATGCTACACAAAATGCCATCAATGAATACAAACAAATTTGTGTAAATATGGTCAAAAAATTCGATTCATTAAATCCATAAAACCTGCAAGAGCATTAGTTAATCCAAATGGCATAACCAGAAATTCTTAATGTCCATACCTTGTTCTGAACGCGGTTTTTGGCACATCCGAATCTTTAACTCGCAACTGATAAGCCAGATCTCAGATCAATCTTCGAAAATACGGTTGCTCCTTTCAACTGATCAAACAAATTATCAATTCTTGGCAAAGGATACTTATTCTTAATCATAACCTTGTTGAGCTGACGATAATCAATACACAATCTCCTCGATCCATCTTTCTTCTTTATGAATAGAACTGGTGCACTTTAAGGTGAAAAACTAGGTCATGCAAAACCTCTGTCTGCTAACTCTTGCAACTAAGCTTATAACTCTTTCAATTCTGTAGGAGCCAGTCTATACGGAGCTATCGATATTGGTGATGTTCCTAGTACTAATTCAATTGCAAACTTGACTTCTCTAATTGGTGGCAACCTAGGAAACTCTTCTGGAAACACATCCGGATATTCACAGATCACTGTTATTGATTCAATCTTCGATTAACACACTTTTTGTATCCAGGACATATGTAAGATAAGCTTCACAATCTTTTCTCACATATTTTTGAGCTAGCATCCTCGATATTACATAACATGAAACCCACTCAAATCATCGGATTCAATTTGAAGAATTTCATTATTCTGACATTTTAATTCAATAGTCTTTCATCTAAAATTCAAAATAGCATCATGCAGAGTCAACCAATGCATACCTAGAATCACATCGAATTCACCAAATGGTAAAAGCATCAAATCATCAGGAAAACAGTAACCCTAAGTCATCAAAGGACAATTCTTACAAACTTTGTCAACTAGGACATACTTGCCTAAGGGGTTTGATGCTTTAATCAAAAATTCAGTAGACTTAATAGGAAAACTCTTACTAGACACTAAATTCATACAAATATACGAATGAGTCGATCCAGGATCAATCAAGGCAATTACATTAATATCATAGAGAGAAAATGTACAAGTGATAACATCTGGTGATGATGCATCTTTGCGAGCGTGAATAGTATAAGCTCTTGCTAGTGCTCAAGCCTCATATCTCATAGCAGAGTCCTTTGTCGCACCCTTGATGCTAGTCACATTTCCCGTACTTCTAGGTGATCTCCCTCTAGCAGCTATATTGCTCGGTCTTATATTAAGATTTTTGTCTTTCTTAGGTAACTCAGTATAATACAAAATAAAGTGATCTTGTGAGCCACATCTAAAACAAGCTTTGTTATTCATCCAACAGTCTCTAGAATTGTAACACCCCGAACCCGAGACCGACACCGGAGTCGGACACGAGATGTTAACAAACTTTGAAAAATTTTTCCAGACACTGCCCAGTCTGAGTACTAGTCGCTTCAAAAATCATATCTTGAGTTTCACAACTCAAAAATCAGTTTTGTGATTTTTCCCTGAAACTAGACTCATGTCCCCACCTATGGATTTTTTTTCTAGAATTTTTGGTCAGGCCAATTAGTACAGTTTATTAGTCAAAGTCTCCCATGTTACAGGGGTCGACTACACTGACCTTTTCCCATTACGACTGGGATATCTCTCTGCACAGAGCTTCAATACTGATGCCGTTTGTTTCTATGGAAACTAGACTCAGAGAGGAATCCATACATATATGGTATGACCCCTAATTATCTCTGGTCAATTTATAGTGAATTTCCAAAGGCGGAACAGTGAATCCAGAAACTGTTCTGGCCCTGTTACACAAGAACCCGAATATCTCTTTCTGTACTGTTCCTATAATTGTTTCGTTACTTCCATATGAAAGTAGATTCATCAAGGTTCGATTACATAATTTACTCACTATTTAATTCCACTCCTACGAATTCTTGTGATTTTTCCAATCCACACCACTGCTGCTATCAGCTTCTGTTTTCAAAGTAAACCTTACCTAATTTGGGGTTTCATGGACCAACTAGGGCCTTGTCATACATAAGCCCACATATGATCATACTTAGCCATTCCAGTGGCTGATCATTTGCTCAACACTTCCATTCCAACTATAGTTACATCATGAAACCATCTATACATTCATAAACACGAATGGTCTAATGCCATACTTCACTTCTACAAGCCATTTTCGCATGGCTGAACACTTATACATTTCATAAAGTACTCGAAAAAACAACAATGGGTAGTCCTATACATGCCATATCAAGATTCAACCAAAATAGTACCCAAAAGAGCCTTTGATAGTGTGGGCGACTTCGACTTCAAGATCCCGAGTCCGATAGCTGGAGAACCAAAAATCTATAAAACAGAGGAGCAATGTAACGAGTAAGCAATTTATGCTTAGTAAGTTTGAGCAAGGAATTCCAGCATGCACAAATAATAGCACACATTTAGCTAAACGGAATATTTCATAATACGCAATTTACCGATATCAAACTTGCTTCACAACATTAACAACCATTATGTACATACACAATAAACTAACTTGGCCGAAGGCCGGTAGCTCGTTTATCAACTGAGCGAACATTTATTTGTAAGGGCTCGATTAAATTCAACACATACGTAACATATCCCCATATTGGGATGTTTTTCGAGTATTCGCTGGAATTTTACAGCAAGCTCATTCATTACCAAATCACGTACCTTCGGGATTTAACCGGATATAGCTCCTCGTTCAAATGCCTTCGGGACATAGCCCGGTTTTAGTAACTCACACAATGCCTTCGGGACATAACCCGGATTTAACAACTCGCACGAATGCCTTCGGGACTTACCCCGGATTTAATAACTCGCACGAATGCCTTCGGGACTTAACCCGTATTTAATAACTCGCACGAATGCCTTCGGGACTTAACCCGGATTTAGTATCTCGCACAAAGGCCTTCGGATCTTAATCCGGATATATTCACTTAGCACAAAGCCTTCGGGACTTAGCCCGGACAGCATTCAATTAATCATGCACATTCATATTTCATTTTCGTTTACGAAACTCAAACACAAGGCACATATTGTCCTTGCACATTCGGCTCAATAGCCACACATAGAGCATGATTTAATCACGTCGAAATTTAAGCTCTCTTACTCAAGAACTTACCTCGGGTGTTGTCGAACGATCCCGCTAACTATTCGACCACTTTTTCCTTCCCTTTATCGGATTTATTTCCCCTTTGCTCTTGAGCTTAATCAAACAAATAAATTGATTTCATCATTTAGGCATCAAAAGATGAACACAAGGCACTTAGCCCATATTCATACATTAGACATTAAAGTCTCATACATGCAAAAATCATGCATCAACACAACATATTAGCTAATTTCTTTCCCCTTGGCCGAATATGCATGTCCATTTTTGGGGTCGATTTCAACATTTAATACACACATATACCCACTAGTAAAGCATCCTCCCCTTTTCATCGATTTAACACATGCATTGCTCATCAACATGCAAAGTTACATTCGGCCTTAGCACACATCTTGCTAGCCGATTCTTCTCCCTTTAGCAACCAATGCACATATGTGCTCACACAAAAATGCTAAAAAGGAGGTTCAAGAATCATCAAGCCATCATCACATGCATCATTAACAAGCTTCATATTTTGCATGCAATGGCATTAACACAACCTCCACCTAGGCCGAATCTTAACTCATCCTCATACCTCATCACCACAACATCAAACATCAACCAAGAATGATGCATCCATGGTCGAGTGCCATTTCCATCACATAGCAAGATTTAGACCATGGGCTAGGTAGAACTCAAGCTAACCACTAAATCATGCATGCATCTCATGAAACATCATCAAACATACCTTAGCCTAGCTACATGCATGGCCGAATCTCTTCACCTTTCTTCTTCTTTCCTCCTTAAAATTTTTGGCCAAGGATGAACCAAAGGATGAGAAATTTTTTCTTTGTTTTTCTTTCTAATTTAGGCTAAAATGGAGGTGAGAAAGGATGAACACAAACTTTTCTCCTTTCTTCTCTTGAGCTCACGGCAATGGGGGGAACAAACACCACACACACATTTTTTTTTCTTTTGTTTTCCATTTCTTTATTACCCATACTCCTTATTTTATTCTTCCACTAACAAAACATGTTTCATGACATGTTTTGCCCATCATTCTTTGTCATGGCCGGCCACTACTCATTAGGGGGGGAATTTGACATGCAAGTCCCCCCTTTGTCCACATGCACTAGTAGGTCCTCACACATTGACCTATCACATTTTAGAATTTTCTCACATAAGTCCTATTGACTAAATTCACATGAAATCAACCAAATTGAAGCTTGAAATTTTCACACATTCATAATTACATATTCTACACAATAAGTATCACATTCAAACATTTCGGTGACTCGGTTTAGCGGTCCCGAAACCACTTCCCGACTAGGGTCAACTTTGGGCTGTCACAAGAATGCTGTCTTACATACTGCGGACACTCAAGTTTGTTGGTTCTAACACTACCAACACTCGATACTGATGGAATGTCTCGTGATAAGTTTTATATTTATGATTGATCGTAATTGAAAACTAACTATTATCACGATAAAGGCAAGCTCACCTATCGAACAGTAGTATAGCTTATAGCAAGACCGGAATGTCAAACCCACAGGAACTAAAAGTACTAGTGCTAACCTTCTTTTTATTATCTAGCCTAAAAATAAGGGGATTTGCTTTATCTAAACTAATTCACTAAACTAAGAATGCACAGGAAGTAAATTGGGGAAATACTTTTGGGAAAACTGATTGATTTGGACAATACCTAAGAGAAAATCCACCCAAACTTCACTTGTTATTTGACTCTGAATTAGACGATTTATTCACTTGACTCGATCCGTAGAAATCTCTAATTTATATTATTACCTCTCTCGAGACTAACAACGTCTAACCCTATGTTTATTAATTGAAGTATCTTTCTAATTAAAACTCCTAGTGTTGCATTAACTCGATCTATGGATTCCCTTATTAGATTTGACCCTAATCCAGCAGATTTATGTCGCTCTATGTCTAGGGGTGCAATCAACTCTGCTTAATTATGATAGATCTACTCTTAGACAGGGACTTCTGCTTTTCTAAATAAGCACATCAATACTTGAATCAATATCCTGGAATATTAAAGCAAGAATTAAGAACACGTAATTAAAAACAAATCAAGTATTTATCATATAATTCAAAAAATAATAACAAGATTTATCTTAGGTTTCACTCCCCTTAGGTATTTAGGGGATTTAGTTCATATGTGTAAAAGAAAACATCTCAAAAGAATAATGATAACAAAACATAAAGAAAACTTAAAAACCCCTGAAGGAAATTGAAGGGAGATCTTTAGTCTTGAAGGAGAATTCGGCTTCTAAAATGGATCAATCAGCTTTCTTTGAGTAATTCCTTGCCCCCTCCTCCGTGTCTCTTTTAGGTGCCCTTCTAGGGTGTTTATATAGACTTTAGCATGCTTCCAAACCCTCAAAAGTGGCTTTTCCGAGTAGAACTAGACTTGGGATAGATAGGGACACGCCCGTGTGGGGTGGCTTAGGCCGTGTTAGAGTCTGCTAAATAGACACGGGCGTGTGGTCTACTCGTGTCAGGAAGTCAAGGTCGTGTTGATTTCCCACGTTGACCCATTTTCTCCGTTTTTGGCCCGTTTCTTGCTCTTTTTACTCTCTTATGCTCACCTAAGTCTAAAACATGAAATTAAAGGATTAGGAGCATCAAATTCCACAAATCTAATGATAATTTATCTAAAAATATGCTTAAGCATGGGATAAAATATGTATAAATTATGACTTATCACATACCCCCACACTTAAGCGTTTGCTTGTCCTCAAGCAAACTCCTCAATTCACAATTAAGAATTCATTTTTCTCAACTTATAATTCCTATCAATAATATCTAAAAATAATCCATAAGTAATCATACATTGATAATTCAACTAGAAGAACATCAAAGTTTCAAACATTCCAAGTTGAGCATTTTATCACGAAAACATAGGTTCTCCTCTCATCTAAGTAATCACCTTTGGTTCAAATTATCACAGAATTCAACATCCTCACTAAAGATTCACTCAAATCACTCGAGGTGTTTAAGGACAACAAATTTAGCACTCATCAGTTAATATAAAAAGTTATTACCATAGGCTTGCGTGAAAATCAAATCTCTACCCCTATATATTGAGATGATGCATCAATCAAAAGGTCTTTAGAGGGTTGTAACGTCGCTTTGGTTAGGGGGTGTGGTCACAAACTGAAAGAGAAGGTTAGAATCAAGATTAAATTGAAAATTTACATAACTAGAAAAATACTAAAGCTGACAAATTACATTCCTAATTAGATGATCCTAGAATTGAACTTTTCTTCATGGTTAACATCGTTTAAACCAAGCCTTACATAATTTTGTAATATGCTAGACCATCTCAATTGCAGCAACTTCGTTTTTTTTAAGAACAAATCAAGTAACATAGAACTTTGCTGACTATTAAAAATAAAACATAGCTAAGTAATTTATTCAAATCAAATCTCGACAAAAATAGGGATCTAATTAATTGAGGGGATTTCAACAATAATGGGTTATGGGTTAATATTGAGGGTAAATCAATGAATGGCTTGTTAGGCTTAAGGGAGTTCACTAAGGGTTAATTATGAAGGTAGGCTTTTATGGAGTTAGTGGGTTAAAGCTAAGTGCCTTTATCATCTCAACATATCAAATCAATGGTGTGGTCTTGACATGCATAATCGAAGCACGTTTTGGAATAAAAAATCAATATTGACACACTCATAGCAACAATAAAAGTGAGCATGAAAGAAATAATATATGCTCTAAAGGCTCAAGATCTCACAAAAATTATGGCTTTTTGATGTTAATCATGTGAATTTCAACTTCAAGATAATACCTAGACTTGGGAAAATAACCTAAAAATTTTTAGTTCTGAAAAATCAACTTATCATGCTTAATTCTCTAATTCCTTAAAGTTTAAACAATCAATGCATAAATGCCTATGTTTTAATTCAAGACATATCAATAAAAATCATAAATTAATCAAAATTCATTCTAATAGTGATATGAGTGAGTCACGAGAGAATAAGTCAAAATCCAGAGATTTTTCTAATAATGATATAAATAACCCCCCCACACACTTAAGATCTACATTGTCCTTAATGTACAAAGATAAATTTAATTAAAAATATAGATATAAGATCATAAGATAGGGAGAGAAGTGAAACTTCTTGAATGTTAAATGAAATCCTTGAATTAGAGTCATGGAAAGTAATCGGCCAAGGCAAGGGTGAGACTGGAGGAGGATACACAGGTGGTGGTAGAGGTTGTTAGTCTACAAGTGTTACGCCAAAAGAATATTACAGCTAGTGGTAGCTATGGTCGTGGTCGAGCAGGGCATGGCAGTCGTGGAGGACCTTTTCCAGTAGAGTTGCAAATTCCTAAGTAATAGTGAGCTTTGGAGCTCGTCATAACCGCGATAGAATCATTAACTCTTTAGGAAATATAAAGTAGCATGATTACTCGTGAAGAAATGGCCGAAAACATAAATTGCTTAATATAAATTATAAAACCTAAAAATAGTTTTAAAGAGAACTAAAACAAAAAGTAAGTTAAAAAAAAGATAAATAATGATAAATAAAGATAAAAATAAAAATAAATAAAAGATGAGTAGTAGGGGTTTATAAAGATATTTGGGCACACGGCCGTGGGGCACGCCTGTGTGCCCTTTTTTAGCCTGTGTTTCGTGGTTCTCAAATTTGGGCGCATTGGTGCACATGGCCATGTCATTTTGATAGTTTTGACCACAGGTGGTGGGCACAGGCATGTTGCATGCCTGTGTTAATTTGACAGGATTGCCCACGACCATGTCGCACGGCTGTGGCAATGTATCGAATCCCGTGTTTTGGGAAAAATTTTGCTCTATTTTCACATGGTCGTATAGCACCGCCGTGTCACCGCCCGTGGTATGAGCACGGCCTAAGGCACGTCCATGTGCCTGGCCGTGTGGGTTTGGAAAACCTGTGTTCAAAGGCTCAGTTAATGATTTAGATGTTAAAAACTAAAATTTTAAGAAATCACACTGTTAGTGCTCAGGTTGCCTCCTGAGGAGCGCTTATTTATAGTCTAAGCTTGACTTACCTCTCTATTGTGTGGTCGTGGTGGTGAGAGGAGTTTACACTCCTCATTCTTGTTATCAATTTTATCAAAATAAGGTTTTAGATGAGTACTAGTTACCTTAAAAGTGCTGAATTTGGACTGAGTTACCTCGACTGTACCATATGGGAAATTGTTAAGTACCGTAAAAGGGATTGCTCCATTAGGTTCAGAAGTGGTAATATGAGGGTCTGCCGCATCTAATAGTACTTTGTCTCTAACCTTAAGTTGATTTGATAAAACATTGAGTCTGTCATGGCGTGGTTTTGGTTTATCGTGTGTTCTCGGTTTCTGTGTCCGCCATTCATCTAGTTCATTGATTTGAAGTCATCATTCTTCATAGATGGGTCCTCTGTTGTTACTTGAACATGACTCATGTATGCTCTTCGAATGTGTTTCCTACAAAAAAGGTTGCACCACATGATTAGTATTAGTAGCATGATTTATACAACCACCCTCAATATTCGACGTGTTACTCAAATTACGAGCTTGAAGAGAGATTGTTTCACCACCCACACGAAGTGTGAGTTCACCTGTACCAACATCAGTAATGGTTCTAGTAGTTTTTAAAAAGGGTCGTCCTAAAATCAAAGGTACGTCACTATCCTCTTCCATGTCTAGAACAACAAAATCAATTGGGAATATAAATTTATCGAGTTTGACAAGATCGTTTTCAATGATACCCTTAGGAAATCTATTGGTTTTATCTACTAACTGAATGCTTATCCTAGTTTGTTTGGGTTTCCCAAGACATAGTTGTTTAAACAATTTATAGGGCATGAAGTTAATGCTCGCCCCTAGCCCCTAAATCAACCAATTCATTATTAACATCTAAGCTACCAATTAAACAAGGAATCATAAAACTCCTTGTATCTTTCAATTTGTTGGCTAGTTTATTCTGCAGAATGGCTGAGCAAACTGCATTCAACTTCACATGCAATGCCTCATCCAACTTTCATTTATTTGCTAAAAGCTCCTTTAAAAATTTAACTGCGTTTGGCATCTGCGAAAGAGCTTCAATAAACGGTAAGTTAATATGTAATTTCTTTAATAATTTAAGGAATTTACCAAATTGTTCATCTGTGTGGTCTTTCCTTGTCGCACTGGGATATGACACGCGAGGTTTGTACTCTTTACTTACCGATTTTCGCTTACAGTGGTCCACCTCACATTGACCTTTACTTACCACAATTCCTTGCCTCAGTTCTGGTTTAGGTTCAACTAATGCTTCTTCATTTCGAACGGTAATCGCATTAAGCTGTTCCCTTGGGTTAGATTCAGTATTACTCAGCAAGCTACCTTGTGGTCGTTCAGAAATTAGTTTGGCAAGCTGGCCTATCTGAGTTTCGAGCCCTTGTATTGTTGATTCTTAAGTGCTGTCTCGGTATTCTCAAAATAAGTTTCTGACACTAAGATGAATTTCGTTAGCATCTCTTCAAGGGTTGGCTTCTTTTCCTGCTGGTAAGGTGGTTGTTGAAAACCTGGGGGATGTTGTGGCCTTTGATTTCCTTGGCCACCCCATGAGAAGTTGGGATGGTTCCTCCAACCTGCATTATAAGTGTTACTATAAGGATTATTTTGAGGTCGAGGATTATTACCCATATAATTCAATTGCTCGTTTTCCATGTTGTGGCCATAAGGTGGGTATTTTGAATTGCTTGTTCCATCTCCATTTGCATCGTACTGCATTACTGGATGAGCCTGTGAAGAACCAAGTAAATCATCAATTTTTCTATTCAAAAGTTCTACCTAATTAGAGAGCATAGTGACCGAATCGACGTTAAAAACGCCGGCCGCTTTCATCGCCTTTGTCCTCATGACTTGCCATTGATAATTATTCAGTGACATCTCTTCTAGAAATTCATAAGCCTCTTCAGATGTCTTATTATTGATAGTCCCACCAACAGTTGCGTCAATCATCTGTCTAGTTGAAGGATTTAGGCCATTGTGAAAAGTTTGAACTTGTAGCCAAAGTGGTAACCCATGGTGAGGGCACCTTCTCAATAGATCCTTGTATCTCTCCCATGCATCATAAAGAGTTTCTAGATCCATCTGCACAAAAGAAGAGATATCATTCCCCGATTTAGCCGTTTTAGTCGGCGGAAAATATTTAAGTAAAAATTTTAAAAGTGAAACAACCGAAGTTCCATAAAATTCGCTAAATGAGTGTTTGGATCCTTATCCTGCAAACCATCAAACTAAACAAAGTGTTGTATCATTTGAATTGTGTTAGGTTTCTGTTCCAAATTTTTTGCAGCAATAGCAGGCCTAACTATACTCGATTCAGTTCCTATTAAATTAGGTTTAGCATAATCATACATAGTACAAGGAGTAGGATTCTGATTTACTAGATCAGCAGTAATCGTAGAAGGTAGCGAATTTTCCTGATTTTCAGGCATCTCCTCAGATGTGGGTTGAATATTGTCCTCTTGCCCTTCCTCTATGTATCGTAGGCTTCGCCTTTTTTCTCTTTGGTTTCTGCGAGCTGTACTTTCAATCTCACTATAAAAAAGTAATGGTCTTGACGGTTTCTTCTAGTCATAAACTATAAAAAACCTGTTAGAAGAAAACAAAAGAAAATTTAGTAAAATTAACAAAACTAAAATAAAATTTAAATTGCAATAAAATAAATGGCTAAAGTAATAAAAGTTAAGTGTTCCTAATATCTTAGTTCCCCAGCAACGGGTCCAAAAACTTGATGGAATGTCTCATGATAAGTTTTAAATTTATGATTGATCATACTTGAAAACTAACTATTATCATGATAAAGGAAAGCGGACCTATCGAACAGTAGTATAGCTTATAGCAAGACCGGAATGTTGAACCCACAGAAACTAAAAGTACTAGTATTAACCTTCTTTTTATTATCTAGCCTAAAAATAAGGGGATTTGCTTTATCTAAACTAATTCACTAAACTAAGAATGCACAGGAAGTAAATTGGGGAAATACTTTTGGGAAAACTGATTGATTTGGACAATACCTAAGAGAAAATCCACCCAAACTTCACTTGTTATTTGACTCTGAATTAGACGATTTATTCACTTGACTCGATCCGTAGAAATCTCTAATTTATATTATTATCTCTCTCGAGACTAACAACGTCTAAACCTAGGTTGATTAATTGAAATCTCTTTCTAATTAAAACCCCTAGTGTTGCATTAACTCGATCTATGGATTCCCTTATTAGGTTTGACCCTAATCTGATAGATTTATGTCAACCTATGTCTAGGGGTGCAATCAACTCCGCTTAATTATGCTAGATTTACTCTTAGACAGAGACTTTTACTCCTCTAAATAAGCACATCAATACTTGAATCAATATCCTGGAATATTAAAGTAAGAATTAAGAACAAATTAAGTATTTATCATATAATTCAGAAAATAATAACAAGATCCATCTTAGGTTTCACTCCCCTTAGGTATTTAGGGGATTTAGTTTATATGCGTGAAAGAAAACATTTCAGAAGAATAATGATAACAAAACATAAAGAAAACCCAAAAACCCCTGAAGGAAATTGGAGGGAGATCTTCAGTCTTGAAGGAGAATCCAGCTTCTGAGATGGATCAATCGGCTTTCTTTGAGTAATTCCTTGCCCCCTTCTCCGTGTCTCTTCTAGGTGCCCTTCTAGGGTGTTTATATAGGCTTTAGAATACTTCCAAACCCTCAAAAGTGGCCTTTTTCGAGTAGAACTAGACTTGGGCTCGATAGGGACACGCCCGTGTGGGGTGGCTTAGGCCGTGTTAGAGTCTACTAAATAGACACGGGCGTGTAGTGTACCCGTGTGAGGAAGTTCTGGCCGTGTTGATTTCCCACCTTGACCCATTTTCTCCATTTTTAGCCTGTTTCTCGCTCTTTTTACTCTCCTATGCTCACCTAAGTATAAAACATGAAATTAAAGGATTAGGAGCATCAAAGTCCACAAATCTAATGATAATTTATCCAAAAATGTGCTTAAGAATGGGATAAAATATGTATAAATTATGACTTATTAGATACTAAAGTGGCTTGGGCTTTAGGACCCATGTATTGTTTCCCACTTCTATAAGAATACCCCACTGAAGCATTCAAATGATTATACGAATCTCGTGATTTCTTTGACGACGAGTTATAGGGTTTACTCATCGACCTCTTTCTCGAATCTTTAGTCTCAAAATCAGCTTTTCTCTTTTCTTTGCCAAGTTCCTCTACTTTGCAAGCTCTGTCGACTAACACAACAAATTCTTTCAATTCAAGAATCCCAACTAGAAGTCTAATGTCTTCATTCAACCCGTCTTCAAATCGCTTACACATAATTGCCTCAATGGAGACACATTCTCGAGCATATTTACTGAGGCTCACAAATTCTTTTTCATACTCAGTCATAGATATTTGACCCTATTTCAATTCCAGAAATTCTTTGCACTTTTGGTTGATATGTATTTCTTTCTAAACTCAGTTTGAAAGAATTTCCATGTGACTGTTTCTCTCGGTACCATGGATATCAAAGTATTCCAACATTGATATGCAGTATCTTTCAGAAGTGATACAGCGCATTTAACACATTCAGCTGGCGTACGAGAAAGTTCATCAAATACCCAGATCGTATTCTCAAGCCAAAACTCAGCTCTCCCAGCAGTAGCTTTAAACTTTTCTGCCCCGTATTTTTGAATTTTATCAACAGGTGACTTACTCAAACGTAAAGGTTCCACACCTTGAGGAGGTACGAGAACCAGTTGGGGAATAGGTGAAGGTGGAGGTTGCTGAGCAGTCAGATTCGTTCGGACAAACTCAGTGAACCATTCATTCATCATTTGGAAGAAGGTTTCCTTGGCTTCTCCTCCCTGACTACCAAACACATGTCTCGATTCAAATGGCAATACTCCGAACGGAGGCTAGCGCATTACTTTCAACATCATCAGCCAATGCTCAATTTGGATCCATAGCTATATGAAAACATTATTTAAAAAGGTCAAGAGATATCACACTGTCACATGTTATATATGGCATGTATAGCTAGACTCACTTATGCTACTTAGTCCTGAATCGACTAAATTATAGCTCTGATACCAATAAATATAACACCCCTAACTCGTATCTATCTCTAAAATAGGGTTACAGAGCATTGCTAGACTTATTTCATAAATAATCATACATTTCACATACTATTTCTATTTCCAAATATAAATCATTCACAATCAATCACATTTTCCCTAATACGAGCCTACGAAGCCCAAAACATGCATTAGAAGTGATTCGGGACTAAACTGATAACTTAGGAAATTTTTGAAAAACTTAAAAATTTTTTCAAAATATAGGGGATACACGTCTGTATAGCCTGGCCATGTGCCTCACATAGCCAAAGACACACTCGTGCCACAGGCTGTGTAGACATTCGAAATAGGATCACATAGCCATGTCCTAGCCCGTGTCTGACCTTGTGTAACTCTCTAACGTAGGTCACAGTATACGCTCGTGTGCCAGGCCGTGTGCTAGGCTGTGCCGAAACTATAAGTATACTGACTTATGCCACATGACCAAGTCACACGCCCGTGTGCTGGGCCGTGTGGAACATACTGACTTGGTTTCTAATTAGACACTAGGGGACACATGCCCGTGTCACCTAACTGTGTGTCACACACGGCTGAGACACACACCCGTGTCTCTGCCCGTGAGGACAAAAATGGGCTATTTACCAAGCCATCTTTCTCACCCAAACTTTCAATCACCTACACAAACCAAATGGCATATAACATGGCATAAGTAGTCATTCCAACCAATCTCATCCAAGCCTAATTTATGCTATTTCCATACTAAGAACTATATGACTCATCACATCATATTTTACCAATTCAAATCATACTAAATTCACATTCACAAATCACTTAACTAATTAACTTCATATATGCACTTTCTTACCTCAAATCACATACATACCAAATCTCCAAATTTCAACCATATGGTACTCAAATTAGCAATTCACAATAAACATCACAAAGCCATTACTGTAACAACCCGTTTTTGGGTCAAATCAGAACAGTGATTTTGGGACCACAAATCCAAAGTAAAAATATTTATTTTATTATTTTAATAAGGTCTACAGCATGATAGATTAATTACATGAAAGTTTCGTAAAGAAATTTTACCGTTTAAATGTTTAATTCGGTAAAAAGGACTAAATCGCATAAAATGCAAAAGTGTTGTTCTATTAGTTAAAAGTTTTTATTAGCTATGGTTTTTAAAGTGAACATCCTTGAATGGTATTTAGCCCATGAATAAGTTAGTGGGAGATGTTGGCTTGGTATGATGGTAATTATTAAAGTTTTTCAAGGACATTGTAGTAAATAGATTATTAAATGATAGTTTAATAAAACAAAAACAAAAACTTCTTTCAACTTTTATCATTCTTCCACTAAATATTAAGAAAGAAGGAAGCCATGGTTGACCTCTAAAGGTTCAGCACTTGCATAGTTAGATTGGTAAGTGTTTTGAGCTCGGTTTGAAATCGTTGCTTCGTAATCTAGCTAGCCCGTACCTCCGATTTCAAAACTGTTAAAGTATTTGGATGATGCCATTGTTTAATGTTTGAGTATCTTTATGTTTAATGATAGAAAATAAATCTTTGATGTTAGATTAATGAGTTTTGTTAAGTGAATTTTAGTAAAAATGTCAATTTTGGACTAAATTGTGAAATATGATGAAATGTGTGGTAAAAGTGTGAATAAACTAAAAATATGGGCTGCTAGTAGTATGGGTAAAATTCGGCTAGCATGGGCTTGTCCTTAATTGCATGAATTTGAAATTTTATGTGATAAGGACTAAATTGCAAAAATGTGTAATAATAGGGGTAAAAGTGAAATGTTTCCAATATGTGTAAGTTGTGTTAAATTGAATGAAATGATGATTAAATAGTAAATTTTGTTATTATATAGATTGAGAAAAATGAGAGTCGGATCTGAATGGGGGAAAACAAAGTATCAGACTAGTCGATCCTTGCCGTCGTTTTAACGATCGAGGTAAGTTCGTATGCTAATAAAAGTATTTAAATTGTGTTATAAATGCTTATTTATTATTGAATTATATACGTTTATTTTTCATTGAACTGCTATGAATATCAAATGAGCAACTATGAGCAAGAATCGACAGAGTTACAACATCCGAAAATCTCGTATGAACCTTAGGAATAGTATAGGATACAAATGTCAGGACATTAGGATTATTGAGATGTGATTACATCTAAGACCATGTCTGGGACATTGGCATTGTATTGTGATTACGTGTAAGACTATTTCTAGGAAATTGGCATTGTTAATCGATTACGTGTAAGACCCTATCTGGGACAGTGGCATCGATATGTGATAACATGTAAGACCATATCTAGGATATGGCATTGTATGAGCTTTATGTGATATCTGAGTATCCTTAGAAATTACGAATGGTTCAACGGGCATAGTCAAGACGAGAATTAAACTACAATCGAAATAAGTAATATACGAATAAGTAATATAGGTACGTACAGAACCTATGTGAGAATCGAATGAAAGTAAATTGATAAGTTCATATCGTATTATGTATATTAAATAAGAAAGAATTGTGTATAAAATGTTTCATGTCAAAATGTGTTTATTTGACTATAATGAAGTATGTATTGAATATTATGTGAGGTATGAATTATAGTTGTTTTAACTAAATATACATATGGTGATCAACTATTAAGAACATAATAGGGTTATGGCATGTGAAAGAAAGACCACGACAGCGCTTTGGCAATGTATGTGTAAGACCATAGTTGGACTATGGCATCGGGAAATCGATGAATTTGTATCATAAGCACTTATAAACCAGAGAGGTTTGATAAGAGTATGGGCGATAAATAGAATTGTATCAGTACAGGTATGTATGGCAAACTACTCAAGTATTGAGTTATATAAAGTTGAGAGCTTGCGAATGAGGACATGAATAGTTTGATGTTAGCTCATGAATTATGCTTTAAATGTTAATGATTTATCTATTTAGAATTGCTATATAAATGTTTTGATCATTTTAGGCTCACATATGAACTTACTAAGCTGTGAAGCTTACTTTGTGTTATTTTTCTATGTTTTAAAGTTTCAGACGTTCACTCGGGATGGAAGTCAATGGAGATCGCATCACACTATCAGACTATTGATTTTCAGTAATTTTACGCTTTGTGGCTTGGCTATATGACATGTATAGGCTATGGTCTTTTTGATATGGTTGTTAGAAATGTATATGGTCATTTGAAATGACTTATTAATGATTTTGATTGATGTTTATAATGTGGCCTTATGTTTTGGCATAGTTGGTTATTTAGTTAGAATTTGAGACATGAGAAATGTTAAAGAGTATAAATGATTCATGCTAGTTTTGGTATGTGTTTTGATTAAGAAATGGTTAAGATTTGAGAAGTGAATTGTAATGATTCAATACGGTATGATTTATGATGAAAATGGACATTTTTGGTTGCTTATTTGGTTGTATATTTGGTACCATTTGGATGCCTTTGGATGCATGTGATTTAAGTGGGAAAAGTAACTTATAACAAACCCATTTTCGTGCCACACGGTTAAGTACATGGGCGTGTAGCTCGACCGTGTGACCTCAGATGCTTAATTAAACAGTTAGTGAGTTACATGGCTTAGACACATGGGTGTGTCTACTGCCAGGTGTGGCACACTGGCTGACACATGGGTGTATAGCTGACCGTGTGACCTAAGTCAGTAACCCCTCTAGTTTTCCCACGGCCATGGCACACAGGCATGTGCTTGGCCTTGTGGTGACAAGTCAGAATGCATGCCCTGTTTTCATACGGCCTGTGACACAGGTGTGTAAGGTGGCCATGTGAGGCACACGGCCTGTTCACACGGACATGTGACCATTAAATGTTAGAAATCTTTATAAGTTTCTCAAAGTTTGCATATGTTATCGGTTTAGTCTCGAACCACTTCTAAGCATGTTTTAAGGTCTCGTAGAGCCTTATAATGGATAATATGAATGTGTTAAATGGATTTTGATTATGAATGCATATGTGTATAAATTATGTTATGATTGATCGGTAATGCCTCGTAACCCTATTCCGGTGACAGATATGGGTCAGGGGTGCTACAATTACCAACCACATAACATAAGGTCATTTGCACCTATATATATATAAATCATCAAGCATGCAAAAATAAGCTAATTTACATGGCTATACACATAACTAACCATTCATCATTTACAAGCCAAATCAAATGGCTAAATCCATTACTAACATATATACCAAAATGACCATAACTCCTATACATTCCATATAATCAAATACATAAGTTCAAAAGTACCAAAGTGATAGATTGATAGTGTGATGCAATCTCTGACGACTCCCAAATCCGAGCAAGCTGTAATATTTACTATAAAACACAGATAAGTAAATAGAGTAAGCTATAAAGCTTAGTAAGTTTGTATAGTAATAAACTCAACTTACCATACATACACAATTTAGGCAATTAAACATATCATAATATAATTCATATTGCTCCACAAACCTATCACATATTCATTCACAAGGTTAGATATGAGATTCACAGGTTTCTTCGATTCAATGCTTGTATGGTTCATGTACATACCTGTATCAACTCGTATTAATCTCATACTCATCTATATCTTTGATATACCCGCTAAACCATTTGGAATAATATTGCATACTTGGCAATCTCGCACCCTAATTGCCAAATACATAGCCAAAGCTATTTCAATCTCATATCTCATATAATGCTCACTCTCGAGCTATCAACAGGTCTGCTTACACAAGCTGACAATCATGATGTACCTACACGGTGCTGCTCACAGAAGCTGACAAGAACCTGTAACACATGCCGGATAACTCAACCATCGGTAGGATGCACGGACCGGCACCCAAACACATAAGCCCTAATGACATGTCATTCGTATCCTAATCTATTCCTAAGGTTTAACTGGGATTTCACATTGCCTAATCTTTGTTGAACATATCCATAAGGTTGTATTCAAAACTAATTCAATAAAAAAGCATTTGAAACATAATTATATTAATGCTTATTAACATTCAAACCTACCTCGATCGTAAAAACGACAAAATGTATCGACTAGTCTAAAACTTTGTTTTTGCTCCGATCTAAATTTGAACTTCGTTTTTCTTAATCTATATAATATCAAATTTAAATTTATTATTTATCATTCTATTCAATTTAGCCCAAAAATCATATTATATCAAAATTACACTTTTTCCCCTAATATTTCAACATCTTTATAATTTAGTCCTTAGCTCATAAAAATACAAATTCATGCAATTAGGTCCCTACACATGCTAGTCAAATTTCCTTTATTATCAAAGTAGCACATAGTGGTTGTTTATCCATTCATTCTGGAAGTACTAAGATGTATAATGATTAGAAACAATTATATTGGTGGTCGGGCATGAAACGAGATATTTCAGAGTTTGTATCAAGATGTTTAATCTATCAGCAAGTGAAACCTGAACATCAAGTACCTTCGAGACTACTACAACCAATAGATTTCGTATTAGGATTACCCCTAACTCCGAAAAAGAAAGATGTTGTTTAGGTTGTTGTTGATCGATTAACAAAATCGACACATTTCATTCTGGTATGTACTGATTTTTTACTTGATAAATTGGTTGAATTGTACATCTCTGAGATTGTTAGATTGCACGGGGTGCCAGTTTCAATTATTTCGGATAGAGGTCCAAGGTTCAAGTTGAGATTTTGGAAGAAATTGGAAAAAGCCCTGGGTACAAGGTTGAAGTTTTGTACAACATTTCATCCGTAAACTAACGAACAGTCTGAGAGAATAATTTAGGTTCTTGAAGATATGCTCCGATGTTGTGTTTTAGAGTTTGAAGGTAATTGGGAGAAATTTTTGCCATTGGTTGAATTTGCGAATAATAACAGCTTTCAATCAAGTATACAGATGGCATCGTACGAAGCTTCGTATGGCCGTAAATGTTGAACTCTATTTTATTGGACTAAATTGAGTGAGAAAAAATTCACGGGGTTGATTTGATCCACGAAACAAAAAAGAAAGTGAAAGTGATTCGTGATAGTTTGAAAGCAGCTTTTGATCGACAAAAATCATATGCGGATTTGAAATGGCAACACATTGAACTTTAGATCGGTGATAAAGTATTTATGAAAGTGTCTCCGTGGAAGAAAATCCTTTGATTTGGTCGTAAAGGTAAACTGAGTCCATAATTCATCTGACCGTATGAGATTATTAAAAGAATAGCTCTAGTGGCGTACCGATTATCTTTACCGACTGAGTTAGAAAAGATCCACAATGTGTTTCATGTGTCGATATTGAGTCTATATAGATTAGATCCTTCACATGTAATTTCTCCGTCAGAGATTGAAATTCAACCTGATTTGACATTTAACGTAAAACCGATCAAATTCTAGCTCGAGAGATTAAAGAATTGAGAAATAAACAAATAGCTTTGGTGAAAGTTTTGTGGAAACGTCACGGTGTCGAACAGGCTACATGGGAACCCGAGGAAGCTATGAGAAAATATTACCTTAACCTATTCACTGGTAAGATTTTCGGGAATGAAAATCCTTAAGGGGGAGAGTTGTAACATCCCGTTTTTAGTCTAATCAGAACAGTGGTTTCAAGACCACAAATCCAAAGTAAAAATATTTATTTTATTATTTTTTTAGTGCCTATGGCATGAAAATATGATTGTGTGAAATTTTCATTAAGAAATTTTAACATTTGAGTGCTTAATTTGATAAAAAGGACTAAATCGTGTAAAGTGTAAAACTTGTGTTCTATTAGCTAGAAGTGTCTAATAGCTATGGAACCTTAAAGTTAAGGTTCTTAAGTGGTAATTAGACCATTTCAATTGTGATTGGCAATTATGGGCTTATATTAAGTGATATTTAATGTTTTAAGCCAAGGTTAATATGGTAATTTGTAAAATAACTTAAGTTAAAATAAAAGAAATCATAATTGATCATCATCTTTTCTTCATTCCACCGAAATTCAAGAAAATAAAGAACTAAGGGTGCTTTCTAGGATTCGTCCATTTTACTGCTCAATTGTAAGTTTGTTTTTGTCCCATTTTTAATGATTTTTACATTTTGAGATTGTCGCAGCTAGGTCTAGCTAGCCCAGGGACCATTTTGCAAAACTGTTAAAGATTTTGAATGTTGCCATTGATGAATAAGCATGTATTTTAAAGTTTCTTGATAGATTATGAATGTTGGTTGTGAGTTATACAAGTTTTATAAAGTGATTTTTAGTGAAAATACAAATTAAGGATTAAATTGTGAAATGTTGAAACTTTATGGTTAAAATGTGAAATAAATGGAAAATATGAGCTACTAGGGACTAATATGTAAATCGGCTAGCAGGGGTTAGCATTGAATTTCATTAATTTGTGTTTTTATGAAATAAGACTAAATTGGGAAAGTGGTGAAACATTGGGGCAAACGTGTAAATGTGCTTAAATGTGTGTTTTGGATTCAATTGAATAGAAAGATTATTAAATAATAAGTTAATTTTGAATACATTTAGATCAAGAAAAGCAAAATTCAGATCTAGATCGGTGAAAAACTAAAGTTATAGACTAATCGACTTAGTTCATCGTTTTCACATCTAAGATAAGTTCGTATGTGATAAATTTCATTATAAATGTATTTTAAATTCTTTGATATTGTATAAGTTGTGAATACGAGACTTCGGATAAGTTCGACAATAACTCGATGGTAATTCGACATTCGAAATCCCAATTGAACCGTAAGAATAGTTTACGATACTAGTGACATGTCATTAGGGGATACGTTGAGTTGGCTTCAGGCCATGATATTAGCACTTCAAGTGCAAGTTATACCGATTTGGCTTCGGGCCATGAATATCGACTAATTTGGCTTCGGGCCATGATATTAGTACTACAGATATAAGTTACCTTGATTTAGCTTCGGGCCATGATATAGGTACTTAGTGTGCAAGACTCCTGAGTATCCGACTTCTATTCCGAATGGTTCAACGGGTAAATGAATGATGTGGATGAGAATGAGATTTGTACGAGATGGTACAGGTATGTTCATAAACCATATTAGCTTTGAATCAAAGAAATGGTGAAGAAAATATACAATTTTGTAAATGAGTAATTGAAAAGTGTGTTAGTTGATGTGAATTCATGTATTTATAATCAATTGTTGAATTATATGTTTATGATTTTATCAAGTTTATTTCATATGAGCTTACTAAGCTTTATAGCTTACATGATTTATTTTTCTATGTTTTATAATGAATTCAAAGCTAACTCGGATTCGGAGACTATTGGAGATTTCGTCATACTATCCTACAAACGATTTGGTACCTTTAAGCTTTTGTTTTGAGTATATGACATGTAGAGGGACTTTAGACATGTTGGTTAAGTTTTGGTAATGATTTTGGCCATTTGTGTTGGCTTGAAAATATTAGGTTTGGTATGTATATATATAGCCATGTGGGTTGGCTTATAATGTTGAATTTGATGATGTATATAAGTGTGCAAATAACCTTTGCTTGAGTTTAGTAATTGCCTTATAAATGCTAGTTATGATGGTATTTGGTGCTTGTTGAAAATGGATATGGTGAATATCAAATGTTTGAAGAATTGGTAATTAGTAGGTTTATGAGTTTAGGTAATTTGATACATGTTTGAAAATGACCATATTGATGAATGGAAAGGGTAAAATTTGATATGTATTTGAATTGTATATTGTGGTATGGTGAGTCTTGTAATTTGTTGGTATTGAAATGGAATAAATAATGCTTGGTTAAAGTAGAGTGAATGCTTATTTATGTCTTCTATTGGTACCATTTGGTTTGATATAGGTATGCACAAATTTGGGTGGCAAATTGGCTTGGTAAATAGCCTATTTTTGTCCACACGGGCAAAGACATAGGCGTGTGTCTCAACCGTGTATGACACACAATTAGGTTACACAGCCGTGTGTCCCCTGGTGTTGAATTTAAAGTCAAGTCAGTATGCTCCACACGGTCTCACACATGGATGTGTGACTTAGCCGTGTGCCATAAGTCAGTATACCCTAGGTTTGGCACAGCCTAGCACACAGCCTGGCACATGGGCTAGCCACATAGACGTCTGTGTTGGTCATGTGACCCAAGTCAGATAGTTACACAGGGTCGAACATGGGTTGGGACATGACCATGTGCTCCCGTTTCGAATGTCCACACGGCCTGTGACATTGCATGTCTGTTGTGTAACGCCCCGTACCCGAGACCGTTGCTGGAGTCGAACACGAGGTGTTAACGGACTTAATTCATTTACTTACCCAGTTCATTTTAAAATTTCCAGACAAGCTGGCTAACTGCATCACAGTTACTTTAAAAATCATATCTCGAGTTCCAAAACTCGAAACCTGATTCTGTAAATTTTTCCTGAAACTAGACTCATATGTCCATCTACAAATTTTTTCTAGAATTTTAGGTCGAGCCAATTAGTACAGTTTATTAGTTAAAGTCTCCCCTATTTCAGGGTTCGACTACTCTGACCTTCATGCATTACGACTTAGATATCTCCCTGTACAGGGCTTCAATACTTATGCCATTTGTTTCTGATGAAACTAGACTCAAAATGGAATCTGTACATATAGAGCATGACTTCTAATTATCTCTAGTTAATTTATAGTGAATTTCCAAAGTCAGGACAGGGGATCTAGAAATTGCTCTGGCCCTGTTTCACGAAAACTTAAACATCTCATAAAATACGGCTCATATGGTCGTTCCGTTTCTTTCATATGAAAATATACTCATCAAGATTCGATTACATAATTTATTCACTATTTAATTTCATTCCTTCTATTTTTAGTGATTTTTCCAACTTACGTCACTGCTGCTGTCAGCATCTATTTTAATGTAAATTTTACCTATTTCATAATTTTCCATGAATCAAATAGCAAATTGACACACATTATTATCAAGGGTAATCCCGATTAGCCATGACGTATGTAGCACAAATAGGACCATGATTGGCCATTCCAATGGCTAGTCGTTACCAAACATTTCCACACCACTTAATAACCATATCACAAGACCATAATGTTATACTTCAAAATATACGAGCCATTTTCGCATGGCTATACGAATACATATTACCAAAGGGTACTTAATTAACAACAAGGGTCAGCCCTATACATGCCATTTTCAAAATTGAACTAAAAGAGTACCAAAAAGTGGCTTAGATAGTGTGGATGACTTCGACTTTGACACTCCCGAGTCCGATAGCTGACGAACAAAATCTATAAAACAGAGAATCAGAGAAACAGAGTAAGCATTTTAATGCTTAGTAAGTTCAAGTAATGAAATCATTTACGACTAAAGTACAGCGTTCATATGACTAAATGAATAGTTGCATATACGCATATTCCCAAAATCACACTTACTTCACACCTCAACCAGTATATTCATACACAGGGGATCAAACCTAACTAAAAGCCGGAAGTTGTTAATCAATAGAGCGCATACTATCTAAAAAGGAATTAACTTTTCCGATGCATATACGAAACATACCTTATCGTTTGGATTTTATGAGCGTATTAATTGAAATTATTACAGCAAGATCGCTCATTTCCAAACCCAAGTACCTTTGGGATTTAGCCGGATATAGCAACTCGCACAAATGCCTTCGGGTCTTAGCCCGGATATAGTCAATAGCACAAAAGCCTTCGAGACTTAGCCCGGATATAGTCACTAGCACAAATGCCTTCGGGACTTAGCCCGGATATAGTCAATAGCACAAATGCCTTTGGGACTTAGCCCGGATATAGTCACTAGCACAAATGCCTTCGGGACTTAGCCCGGATGTCATTCGAATAATCATGCACATATATCAATAAATCATGACACATCCATATTTCATCTTCATTACTAAAGCTCAAACACAAGACACTTATCAAACCTTACCAATTTCGGCTCAATAGCCACATACAAAGAGCATGATTTTGATTGGCTTTATAACATGATCTCTATGCACATTCGGTTACCCGTCATAGGTATAAACTAATCACCTCAATATATAATTCAAGTAGAATCATTATATCACCGTTTATTTTTTATGCTTATATGTCATGACTTAATCAAATCATAAACTAAGTTTCATTACTTGAAGATTTACCTCGGATATTTGGTACAGTTACGGAGTGGTACTCGGTTACTTTCTCTTTTCCCTTATCTGAAATTGCCCCCCTATGCTCTTGAGCTTAAGTTCAACAAATTTTAACTAGTCATTAATCGACTATTCAAGTATTACTTTCAGAATATAATACATATGGATTATAGTAAGCTTTATAAAAATCAATAAATAATTCATTAGCAAATTTTCATTAATGTTTACAATATATTTACAATTTCCCTATAAGCTGACTTCCTGAGCAAAAGTCACTAAAGTTTTTATAACTGGAGCTACGAAACTCCAAATCAATTGCCGTAAATTTTTTCTTGACAGAAGACTCATTTATCTATTATCCTTAAAATTTTCAAAATTTTTAGTTTAGCCCAACAATACCAGATTTTTCTTAAAGTTCACCTTGTTTCACTGTTTGACTAAACTGACTACTCTTCACTACGAATCAAATTTCTCATTGTACAGAATACAAAATATGTTCTCTTAACCGATTACTCATGTTACCAACAAGATTCAAAATTTGGACATGGGCTAACTAAGGGACTTAGTAACTAGCTTAATACATTCAACAATTTCAAAAGCTACCATGAATTACATACCTTATTCAAGACTAGAAGGAGTGGCCGAATGTTTGTTTCCCCTTCCCCTTTCTTCTTAGAATTTTCGGCCAAAGATGTTAAAAGATGAACACTTATTTCCTTTATTCTTCCTTCCTCAAGTTACGGCAAAATGGGGGAGCAAGGATGAAACAACTTTGGTTTCTCCTCCCACTCCCCTCATATTTTATTATTCTTCACACAATATATTAACACAAAATGTTTATAATATGTTTTACCCCATAGCATGGCCGGCCACTACCTAAAATTTTGGGTAATTTGACATGCAAGTACAAGCATTTTCTAACATGCATTAATAGATCCTTATAGATTAACCTATCACATTTCAAAAGTGTCACACATATGTCCTATTAACTAAATTCACATGCAATCGACTAAATCAAAGCTTAAAACTTTCACACAATCATATTCACATATTTTAGACAATAAATATCATATTCAAATACTTGGTGACTCGGTTTAGCGGTCCCGAAACCACTTTCCGACTAGGGTCAATTTAGGGCTGTCACATGTTGGTCATGTGAGACACATGGCCGGGCCACACAGGCGTGTGTCCCCTATTTTGAGAGAAAATTTCAAGGTTTCGTGAAAGTTTCTAAAGTTATCAGTTTAGTCCCAAACCACTCTCAATGTATGTTTAGGTCATCGTAGGCTTGTATTAGGGACAAAATGATTAATTGTGAATGAAATGTATATGGTTTGATTAATTGAATGTGAAATGTATGTTCATGTGTTGTTAGTCAGGTAAAGCTCTATAACACTATTATGGTGTTGAATACGGGTGAGGGGGTTACACACAAGACATTTAAGGAATTAAAATTACCTTAACGATTCACATATAAAACAATTTTCATACACAACACAGTGATATATTGGCAATTCGTGAATATGAAACATAGTCAAATTATGTACTCATCGGATAAATGGATCTCCAAAAAATAGTACATGACTCATAAAGTCATACACTATCTCCACGTAAGTGTACCACGTATGCTCACACTCTCCAAAGGCACCACGCTATTTACAATGTGGAGCTATGCTCAACGTTCTCTTATCTCTCCAACTCTATCTCTGGGCCACAATGCCTGACAAAAAATAAAAAGGGGCGAGTACTCACAATCCTATAGCATGCCAATGATATCCAACAGTTTCAAGTGTTCACATTACCAACATATCTAATTATTCACATTTTATAACACAATATAATTGGCTCACATTAGTGTTGAGCTCGCACCTATCATTTCACAAAAATACAATTTTGCACTAATCAAAACTCGCAATATCATAAAACTCATAATTCACTTACAGGTACATACATGCCTAAATATGTATTAACAATAAAATTCACATGTTATAAAAGTCCACATTATAATATTTTTTTATTTTTGTTCACAAATATTACAAAACTGTATACAAATATATATTTCATATATACATATTTATGTAGTGACCTTTGTCACATCAAATTTTTAGTACACATTAAAAAGTCTCATATACATTTATATATATATTAGAAAATAGAAAACCTATAAACACATATATATTATAATAAATCCCTAAAGGTATATATATAAGTATATATGTAATAGAACCATGAGGCATATATATATTATATGTCAAGACCATAGACGTATGTATATATTATATATATAACAAGACCACACATATATTACATATTTATTGAGACCCATAAACATGTATTATATATAAATACCTATTTAAAACCTTTTTCATGTTAAATTTCAGCAAGCTTTTCAAGCCGCACATGCACATATATATTATATAGATAAATATAATTAATACAACAACTTGAAGTTAACAATCGACACACACACATAACATTTTTAATGCACAATTCACTTACAAATGCAACAATCAAATTCAAAATTCACACACACTTATCACATCAAGTATGTAGTGACAAGTTTCGCATACCACAAGTGGGGGTTCGCAAGCCTCGTTTCAACTCTCTATATCTCGCAATTCATGTTAAAACACGACATACAAATGCACTCACATATTGCTCACCACAGCTTGTCGGATTAAAAAGACTTTGTGATTACCTTTATGTCTATTTGTTAAGGCTCCACCAAGGTTTTCAGATTCACACAGAAATATACATATTACTAAGCATTCAAAGACATTCTAACTTATTTCTTTGTGTTCATACAATGTCTCTCCATTCATGTAACAACCCATTTTTAGTCAAATCAGAACAGTGGTTTTGGGACCACAAATCCAAAGACAAAATAATTATTTTATTATTATTTTAATGCCTACAGCATGATAATTGTTTGTGTGAAATCTTCAGTAAGAAATTTTATCGTTTGAATGCTTAATTCGATAAAAAGGACTAAATCACGTAAAGTGCAAAAGTGGTGTTCTAATAGCTAAAGGTATCTAATAGCTATGGAATATTAAATTAGAAGTCCTTATGTGGTAATTATACCATTATTAGCATGAGTGGACCATTATGGACAAGCACTAATTGATTTTGTTATTTTATAACCAAGGTTAATTTTGTAATTTCGTAAATAAGGTTAATAAAATAAAACAAAGCCAAGTATAATCTTTTATTCTCCATCTTCAATAAAAAATTATGCCTTTGGAAGCCATTGTTAAGCTTTTACATTCAGCCAAGATTTCTAGTTTAATAGGTGAATGGTTTTTGTCCTTTTTAAAATGATTTCTATGTTTTTTAGATCGTTGCAGCTTAATCTAGCTAGCCAAGGGACTATTTTGTAAAACTGTTAAAGGTTTAGAGTTTTACCATAGATGAATTCATGAGTATTTTGATGTTTAACGATAGATTACGAATGTTTGATGATAGTTACATAAGTTTTGTTAAGTGATTTTTAGTGAAAATGCAAATTAGGGATTAAATTTCTCAAATGTGGAAGCTAAGCTATGTGGTTAAAATGTGAAATAAATGAAAAATATGGGCTGATATGTGCACTAGGAAATTTGGGCTAGCATGGGTTGGTATTAAACTGAATGAATTTGTGATTTTATGAAATAAGGACTAAATTGAATAGAGAGGTAATTAAATATGTTGATTTTGATTACATATAGATCAAGAAAAGCATAATTCAGATCTAGATCGGGGGGAAAACAAAGTAGTCGACTAATCGACCTATTTCACCGTTTTAGCATCCGAGGTAAGTTTGTATGTAATAAGTTTCATTGTAAATGTATTTTAAATGCTTTGATATTGCATAAACTGTGAATACAAGACTACGGACATGTTCAATGTTGATTAGACAAACATGAAAACCCCGGTTGAACCTTAGGAATAGATTAGGATACGAATTACATGTCATTAGAGGTTGTTGTGATTTGTGGTCCCGGTGCTGGTCCTGTACATCCTGCCAGTGGCTAAGTATACTGCCATTTGTTGCGGTTACTTGACAGCTTGTGTGAGCAGCACCGTGTAGCTACGTCTTGACCCACAGCTTATGTGAGCAAGCTCGTTGATAGCTCGAGAGTGAGCATTTATGTGATTTAAGATTGAGATAGCATTGGCTATGTATGTGGCACTTTGGTGCAAGTTTCCCATGTATCCGATAGTATTCCGAATGGTTTAATAGATAAATGAAATATGTGGTTGAGTATGAGATTGATATGAGATGGTACAGGTATGTACATGAATCGTATAAGTTTTAAATAGAGGAAACTTGTGAAAGACACGTTTAATCTTAAGATTGAAAATATGAAAGGTTTGTTAGTTAATATGGTTACATGCTGATATGTTCAATTTGTTGAATTGTGCATTTATGAAAAAAATAAATTTATTTCATACGAGCTTACTAAGCTATAAAGCTTACTTTGTTTATTTTTTTTGTGTTTTATAGTGATTTCAAAACTAGCTCAGATTCGGGGATCGTCAGATACTTCGTCACACTATCAAGCTAACATTTTGGTACATTTGAATCTATGTTTTGGAATATATGGCATGTATAAGAACTTTGGTCATTTTGGTATATAAATTGTTGATGAATTTAGCCATTTAGTTTGGCTTGTAAATGTCTATGGTTTAGTTTGTATATATAGCCATGAAAGTTGGCTTAATTTGGTTGGGTTGGTTATGTATATATAGGTGTGCATATTGCCTATGTTATGTGAATGAGGTTGGTTTTGTGATGTATTGATTGATGGTATTGTGAATGTTAAATGGTTAAAAATTAGATTTGGTATGTTATGAGATTAAGCTAGATGATGCCAATTTGAAAGTGATCATATTGATGTTTGAAACTAGGAGTTTTGATTGGAATTGAATGCTATATTATATCATTGTTGTGTTATGTATTGGTTGGCATTGAATGGTATGAGTTGATTTGGATTGGAGATGTTTTAAATTCCTAGTTGTGCTATGTTTTGTACCATTTGGATTGATTAGGTGTACACAAGTTTGGGTGACAAATTGGCTTGGTAAATAGCCTATTTTTGTCCACACGGGTAGAGAAACGGGTGTGTGTATCAGCCATGTGTGATATACGGGCATGTAAACGGCTGTGTGTCCCTTGGTGTTGAATTAAAATTCAGTCAATATGTTCCACGCAGCCTCATACACGGGCATGGGACTTGGCCATGTGGCATAAATCAGTATTCCCTACAAGAATTGCATGACCTAGCACACGACTTGGCATACAGGCGTGTGTGGCCATTTTTGGGCACACGGGCTAGTCACACGGGCCTGTGTAACGGCTGTGTGGCCCTATTTAGAGAGTTATACGGGGTTAGACATGGGCTGAGACACAACCATGTGATACCATTTTAAATTTCCACACGGCCTGTGACATGGGCGTGTCTTTGGCCATGTGAGACACATGACCGGGCCACACGGGCGTGTGTCCCCTTTTTTTGGAAAAGTTTTCTAAGTGTTCGAGAAATTTATAAAGTTATCAGTTTAGTTTCAAACCACCCAAAATGCATGTTTTGGGCTCATAGGCTCATATTAGGGACAATACTAATGAATTTGGTTGATGATTATTTGAATTTCAGAAATGTATGTGAAATGTATGATTATTGTGCTGTTAGTTTGGTAATGCTCCGTAACCCTATTTTGGCATTGAATACGGGTGAGGGGTGTTTAATTTATTGGTGTCATAGCTACGCTTTAGTTGATTCTCAAACTAACGTAGCATATGTGAAAGTCTAGCTATACATGCCATATATAAACTGTGATAGTGTGATGACTCTTGACAATTTAAACTGTGTTTTCATATAGTTAATGGATCCCAATCAAGCTGTAGCTGACGACGTTGAAAGTAATGCACCTGCCTCCGTTCATGAAGTAGTGCAGTCAGAGTCGAGACCCGTATCGTGTAGCCAGGGAGGAGAGCATAAATAAGCCTTTTTTCCAAATGATGAATGAGTAGTTTACGGAGTATGTTTGAACAAATCCAGTTGCTCAACAATCTCTAGCCCCACCTAATCTCTAAGCGGTTCCTGTAGTTCCTCAAGGTATGGAATTTTTACGATTGAAGAAGTCGCTAGTTGATAAGATTAAAAAACACGGATATGAAGAGTTTAGAGATAATGTGGATGAAAATATTGAGAAAGCTAAGTTTTGGGTTGAAAATACTATTCAGGTTTTTGATGAACTTTCGTGCATGCCAGCTGAGTGTTTAAAATATGTTGTTTCACTTTTAAGGGATACCGCGTATCAGTGGTGGAGTAGTTAGTGGTTTCGAGAGAAAGGGTTACTTGGGAATTCTTCCAGGCTGAGTTCAAAAAGAAATACATCAGTCAACAGTTCATTGATCAGAAATGGAAAGGGTTTTTAGAGTTAAAATAGGGTCGTATGTTTGTGAAAGAGTATGAGCGAGAGTTCATGAGACTCAGTAAATATGCTGGAGAATGTGTTTCAACTGAGGCCATTATGTGCAAGAGATTTGAAAATGGGTTAAATAAAGACATCAGACTATTAGTCGGGATACTAGAATTAAAAGAATTCATTGTGTTTGTTGACAAAGCCTGTCAAGCCGAAGAATTTGGCAAAGAAAAGAGAAAGGCAGATTTTGAAGCTAGAGATTCGAGATAAAGATTGATGAATAAATCATATCAATCTTTCATCAAATAAATCACGAGATTTGTTTAGTCTCTCAAATGTTTTAGTGGGATATTCAAACAGAGATCGTGTAAAACAATACTCAAGCCCTAAATCTCAAACTACATCAGTATCGAGTGTTGGCAGTGTGAGAAATAATAGATTTGAATGTCAATGATGCGGAAGACGACATCCTGGTGAATGTAGAATGAATGATCGGGCTTGTTTCAAATGTGGATCGCAAGATCACTTTATCCAGAATTGTCCTGAGTTAAATGAGAAAGATACATCCCAAAATGTAAGATCAAGCAACACAACTACTAGAGGGAGATCAACCCAAAACACTAGAAGTATGAGTGGAAATTGCAGTATTACGAGAGATTCTACAGTAAGAACAGAGCCCAAAGCACCTGGAAGAGCTTACGCTATTTGCGCTCGCGAAGATGCGTCGTCACCCGATGTTATCACTGGTACATTTTCTCTTTATGATACTAAGGTGATTGTATTGATTGCTCCTGGATCAACTCATTCTTATATTTGTATTAATATGGTGGCTAGTAAGAGTTTGCCTATTGAGAATAATGAGTTTGTGATTAAAGTATCGAACCTTTAGGCAAGTATGTTCTAGTTGATAAAGTTTGCAAGAACTATCCTTTAATGATTCAAGGTTATCGATTTCTAGCTGATTTGATGCTACTACCTTTTGATGAGTTCGATGTAAATCTGGGTATGGATTGGTTGATGCTACATGATGTCGTTGTGAATTGTAAACGAAAGACAATTGAATTGAAATGTTAGAATAGTGAAATCCTTTGAATTGAATCTGATGAGTTGAGTGGATTGCCTGTTGTGATTTCGTCTATGTCAGCTCAGAGATGTGTGAGAAAAGATACTGAAGCTTATCTTGTAACACCTCTATCCCGTGACCGTCGCCGGAATAGGTATGGGGCATTATCGGGCTTGTAACTCATGTCAGAACCGTAAAATTTTGAACTTTTTCTTGAAATAAAGGTCATTCATTTAGATAAGTACTAAGCATGGCCAGGGATAAAATTTAAACTTCTCTAAGTAAACATTCAAAAGATGCCATTTTCGCATGGCTTATATACATTAACCAAAATATTCTTCCGCCACTAGTCTATTTTATACATGCCATAAGATAATCCAAAACATAGCAGTACCAAACAGTGGATAGTGATAGTGTGACTAGTTGCTGACGATCCCCGAGCCTGTAGCTTCGCAATGAGATCTATAAAACAGAGGAAACAGAGTAAACGGAGTAAGCATTACAATGCTTAGTAAGTTTAAGCAGTGTCAACAGATAGCAATCAAATTATAACATAGTTGTTCGTATTTTTATTTCACTCTTCCTTCGGGCATACCATCCCTTTACCGAATATGCACATCTCATCATATACAATAGGCAGATAAACTTTCACATAAAAGTGAGCTCATGTGACATAGATATATCGTATGATTTCACATAACCTCTCACACTGATCCGATGTCACATAATCATAGGAATAGTCTCATAGATTGCTCTCGTATGCATCACATAACTACCTTATGATTTAGTGCAAATCAAGCTCACATATAAACTTGGAGTACATACCTGTTTAACCTTTCGCATTGAATATATTTATAAGCAATTCTTATTACGAAGTCTTACCCGGACATAATCTCCACACGAAGTTATCGGGTCTTACCCGGACAAAATCCCCACACGTAGTCATCGGGTCTTTAGAGCTCAGATATAGTACGAGCACGAAGCTTACGGACATTAATCAGTGATAATATTCTCGCATAAAGCCTGCGGGGTTTCAACCCGGATATAGTACTGACACAAATGCCCTTCGGGACTTATCACATTTATACACTTTCACATTCATCACGTTGGCCACTCGGCCCTGTCACATATATACACTTTCACATTCATCACATCGGCCATTAGGCCTTATCACATATATACACTTTCACATTCATCACATCGGCCATTAGGCCTTATCACATATATATACACTTTCACATTCATCACATCGGCCATTAGGCCTTATCAGATATATATACACTTTCACATTCATCACATCGGTCATTAGGCCCTATCACATATATATACACTTTCACATTCATCACATCGGCCATTAGGCCCTATCACATATATACACTTTCACATTCATCACATCGGCCATTAGGCCTTATCACATATATACACTTTCACATTCATCACATCGGTCATTACGCCATACTATCATTTCATATTCGAATACTCATAAACTTACAATATCACGATTTAGAATTCAAGTATGGGTTTAATCACTAGCTTATGAGCAACTAAAACAAGTTTATCAAGGTTCACAACATAATCTCAAATTCAGCACAAGCTGTTTTTCCTGAGCAATAGTCACTAAATTATTTATAACTGGAGCTACAAAACTCCAAATCACTTTCCGTTAATTTTTCCTGAATATAGACTCGTATATCTTCCATCCATAAAATTTCTAGAATTTTAGGTTTGGCCAATCAATACCAGATTTTTCTTAAAGTTTCCCCTGTTTCACTGTTTGACTAATCTGACCACTCTTCACTACAAATCAAATTTCTTATTTTACAGAATTCAAAATGTGTTGTATTTGATTTCATTTGAAACTAGACTCATTAAGGAGTCCAAGCATATAAATTTTATCTTATAACCATTTTTGTACAATTTATAATGATTTTATAAAAACAGAACAGGGGATTTCGGAGTCATTCTGACACCGTCTCACACAACTTTAAATATTTCATTATCAAAAATTCCTTTGTTTACACGATTTCTTTTATAAGAAACTAGACTCATTAAGCTTTAATTTCATGTCTCATTCAGCCTCTAATTCAAGTCCATAAATTTATTGTGATTTTCTAAAGTCACGTTACTGCTGCTGTCCTAAGCAGACTATTTCAAATTACCCTTAAATTCCCAAGCTCAAACAATTAAGAACTTACCATTTGAGCTTAGAACATATCATGGCCACATCATATCTTATTAAATCAACTCATCATGTCCTATTATAATTGAATTTACTCAACGTTTAAACACTTAAAACTTACCTCGAATGTGGTCGAACAATTTCGGCGGCTATTCGATCACTTTTTCCCTTCCCTTATCCAACTTTGGTCCTCTAAGCTCTTGAGCTTAATTTAACAAATAAATTGATTTAATCATTTGAGCATCAAAAGAGGAACTCAAGGTACTTAGCCCATATATATATACATTAGACATTAAAGTCACATACATATGAAATCATAAACCAATTCAACATATTAGCCCACACTCTCTTTTAGCCGATTGTCTAAGCCAAGATAAAAGCATCAATATGCTTGCCTCTAGCCGAATACATGCAACACCAATCTTCTTCCTATGGCCGAATATGCATATCTATGTTGAGGCCGATTATATGCTTAATACTTCCTACAAGTATAGTTACTTGTATTGCTTATATATCATTTTGTTTCAAGCTCAAAACTCGGCTAATACGCATATATACACTAGTAATCAAATACTAACATTTTGCACTTCACCTTACTACCATTTTACATCTACTTTCTACCATGGCTGAATGCATCAAGACACCATACCATTCAATTTTGGTCATGGGTTACACAAAGAACTTAATGTCTAACTCAAAAATGCCAAAAAGAAAATCCAAGAGTCACCAACCACCATCACATGTATCATTACAAAGCTTTACACTTAGCATGCAAATGACATCAACACAAATCCACCTTAGCCGAAACTTAACTCATCTTCATGCCTCATCACCACAACATCAAACATCAACCAAGAAGACAACACCCATGGCCGAATATCATCTCCATCTCATAGCAAAGATTTAAACCATGGGCTAGGTAGAACTCAAACTAACAACTAAAAACATGCATGAATCTCAAGGACAACATCAAACATACCTTAGTCTAGCAAACCACCATAGCTGATTTTCTCAAGCTCTTCCCCTTCCTTTCTTTCCTCTATTCGGCCAAAGATGTTCAAGAATGAACACTTTTTTTTTGTTTTCTTTCTTCAATTCACGGCAAAGGGGGGGGGGAAACATGGATGAGACAATTTTTTTCATCATCATTTACCTTTCCATTATTATTTTATTACCCATACTCCTTATTTTATTTTATTGTTTCCTCCCATGATGCACCAACACAACATGTCTATGACATGTTTTGCCCATCACCCTTTGTCCATCCTAATGTCATGGCCGGCCACTACTAGATGGGGGGGAAAATTGACATGCAAGTCCCCCCTTTTTCAACATGCACTAATAGGTCCTTATGTTTTGATCTATCACATTTCAAAAATGTCACACATAAGTCCTATTGACTAAATTCACATGAAATTTACTAAATCGAAGCTTAAAATTTTCACACATTTATTTTAGACAATAAATATCATATTCAAATAATTTGGTGACTCGGTTTAGCGGTCCCGAAACCGCTTTCCGACTAGGGTCAAATTAGGGGTGTCACAACTCTCCCCCCTTTAGGGATTGTCGTCCCTGAAAATTTCCACCGATGCATAGTTTAGGATAACGTCCTCTTATTGAATTATATTCATATAAACATTAGCTCATCGATAGCAATTGTAATTCATTATTGATTTCGCATCGATCTATAAAATCATTTTCTTATCTTAAAACAAATACATAAACATTTCTACAAGTATGCACAAATATCTCATTTTCTTGATTTCATAAGCAATAATCACTTAACTTAATTCACAAATGCATTTCAAACACATATTAAGCACATATTAACATGTATAATTCACATCATCAACCCACATATTTGTAACCCACATTTTCATTCATGAATAAGCTGTAACCTAACCGAAAGTACACATATACTCAAACATCCCAATAAATATCCTTTATAACTTTATCACATCTCAATATTCAACTTAACTCATTTCCAAAAGAAAAGTCAACTTCCACGTACCTGAACATTTAGTTCATTTAGCACATTCAATCATAGTTAACGTTACCCGTATACAGTCGAATAGGCATAAAGCCTAATATAATACACTGGCATGAGATTTATTCTAGCGCATAACTCGTATATCCAAAATTATCAACATTCATCAAAAATTCTTTCAAACTTTCGAATGTCGAAACTTAATCAAAATAATTTCTTGAACAAGATTAACAAAATAGTGTCCATTCAGCAATAGCACATATAGCTCTTACAATGCCATATCCTAGATATGGTCTTACATATTCTCACATATCGAGCCGATGCCATGTCCCAGACATGGTCTTACACACTATCTCAAATCAATGCCTTCATCCCAAATGAGGTCTTACATGAATTCCACTTCACACACTTAGTGCCCACTGACCGATCTCGCGCTCATAGTGCTCGGTTAAAGGA
This sequence comes from Gossypium hirsutum, assembly GCF_007990345.1. Classification (NCBI taxonomy): domain Eukaryota; kingdom Viridiplantae; phylum Streptophyta; class Magnoliopsida; order Malvales; family Malvaceae; genus Gossypium; species Gossypium hirsutum. The sequence continues at coordinate 37,884,045 of NC_053436.1, forward strand.
ATTCACACACACACAGTGCCTCTAATTATTCACATACATAGTGCTCTTATTCATTCGTTAATACACATTGATATGACTTAACCAAGTCTATAAACATCATGTATGTACACTTTTAAACATATCATCTCATTTAAATTTGAATTTGTATAGTAATGAGCACTTAAACTTTGCTCAAATTACCGGTACGAAGCCTACTAGGCACGAAGGCCCGAATACACGTCACCAGCATGATTACTCTTCGGGACCTAGCCCGGATATAACACTAGCACGAATGCTCTTCGAGGTTTAGCACGGATATATTACTAGCACGGATGCTCCTCGGGACTTAGCCCGGATACATCACTAGCACGAATGTTCCTTGGGACTTAGCCCGGATATATCACTAGCACGAATGCTCCTCGGGACTTAGCCCGGATATATCACTCTCAATTCTCATGTACATATACACATATAGCAATACACATTAGTATATCATTTACATTACTTGAATGCAAACACAACATGCTTATCGACCATTCAACTTCCAGTTCCATAGCCACATACAAAATCACATTTATAGTCATAACACTCTTTCAAAATTGCATCACTTATACCCTTATAATTCAATCCAAATCGAAATTCAAATACGAGTACATGATACGTACCTGATCAACTTAATAATTTAGGCATATCTAAGTGAAGTTATATCGCAAATTCTCATAGTCAGAAGCTTGCTACAGCTCGATCGGGATCAAGATTCATTGCAATACAGCAAACTCATTTTAATAGCCAAAAATCATCACACTATCATTTTATCACTTTATGGCATGTATAAATAGACTCACGCGTGCTACGTTAGTCCTAGAATCGACTAAACCGTAGCTCTGATACCAATAAAATGTAACACCCCTATCCCGTGACCGTCGCCAGAATAGGTATGGGGCATTACTGGGCTTGTAACTCATGTCAGAACCGTAAAATTTTGAACTTTTTCTTGAAATAAAGGTCATTCATTTAGATAAGTACTAAGCACGGCCAGGGATAAAATTTAAAATTCTCTAAGTAAACATTCAAAAGATGCCATTTTCGCATGGCTTATATACATTAACCAAAATATTCTTCCGCCACTAGTCTATTTTATACATGCCATAAGATAATCCAAAACATAGCAGTACCAAACAGTGGATAGTGATAGTGTGACTAGTTGCTGACGATCCCCGAGCCTGTAGCTTCGCAATGAGATCTATAAAACAGAGGAAACAGAGTAAACGGAGTAAGCATTACAATGCTTAGTAAGTTTTAAGCAGTGTCAACAGATAACAATCAAATTATAACATAGTTGTTCGTATTTTTATTTCACTCTTCCTTCGGGCATACCATCCCTTTACCGAATATGCACATCTCATCATATACAATAGGCAGATAAACTTTCACATAAAAGTGAGCTCATGTGACATAGATATATCGTATGATTTCACATAACCTCTCACACTGATCCGATGTCACATAATCATAGGAATAGTCTCATAGATTGCTCTCGTATGCATCACATAACTACCTTATGATTTAGTGCAAATCAAGCTCACATATAAACTTGGAGTACATACCTGTTTAACCTTTCGCATTGAATATATTTATAAGCAATTCTTATTACGAAGTCTTACCCGGACATAATCTCCACACGAATTTATCGGGTCTTACCCGGACAAAATCCCCACACGTAGTCATCGGGTCTTTAGAGCTCAGATATAGTACGAGCACGAAGCTTACGGACATTAATCAGTGATAATATTCTCGCATAAAGGCTGCGGGGTTTTAACCCGGATATAGTACTGACACAAATGCCCTTCGGGACTTATCACATTTATACACTTTCACATCCATCACGTTGGCCACTCGGCCCTGTCACATATATACACTTTCACATTCATCACATCAGCCATTAGGCCTTATCACATATATACACTTTCACATTCATCACATCGGCCATTAGGCCTTATCACATATATACACTTTCACATTCATCACATCGGCCATTAGGCCTTATCACATATATATACACTTTCACATTCATCACATCGGTCATTAGGCCCTATCACATATATATACACTTTCACATTCATCACATCGGCCATTAGGCCTTATCACATATATACACTTTCACATTCATCACATCGGCCATTAGGCCTTATCACGTATATACACTTTCAAATTCATCACATCGGCCATTAGGCCTTATCACATATATACACTTTCACATTCATCACATCGGTCATTACGCCATACTATCATTTCATATTCGAATACTCATAAACTTACAATATCACGATTTAGAATTCAAGTATGGGTTTAATCACTAGCTTATGAGCAACTAAAACAAGTTTATCAAGGTTCACAACATAATCTCAAATTCAGCACAAGCTGTTTTTCCTGAGCAATAGTCACTAAATTATTTATAACTGGAGCTACAAAACTCCAAATCACTTTTTGTTAATTTTTCCTGAATATAGACTCGTATATCTTCCGTCCATAAAATTTCCAGAATTTTAGGTTTGGCCAATCAATACCAGATTTTTCTTAAAGTTTCCCCTGTTTCACTATTTGACTAATCTGACCACTCTTCACTACGAATAAAATTTCTAATTTTACAGAATTCAAAATGTGTTGTATTTGATTTCATTTGAAACTAGACTAATTAAGGAGTCTAAGCATATAAATTTTATCTTATAACCATTTTTGTACAATTTATAATGTTTTTCTAAAAACAGAACAGGGGATTTCGGAGTCATTCTGACACCGTCTCACACAACTTTAAATATCTCATTATCGGAAATTCCTTTGCTTACACGGTTTCTTTTATAAGAAACTAGACTCATTAAGATTTAATTTCATGTCTCATTCAGCCTCTAATTCAAGTTCAAAAATTTATAGTGATTTTCTAAAGTCACGTTACTGCTGCTCTCCGAAGCAGACTATTTCAAATTACCCTTAAATTCTCAAGCTCAAACACTTAAGAACTTACCATTTGAGCTTAGAACATATCATGTCCACATCATATCTTATTAAATCAACTCATCATGTCCTATTATAATTGAATTTACTCAACGTTTAAACACTTAAAACTTACCTCGGATGTGGTCGAACAATTTCGGCGGCTATTCGATCACTTTTTCCCTTCCCTTATCCAACTTTGGTCCTCTAAGCTCTTGAGCTTAATTTAACAAATAAATTGATTTAATCATTTGAGCATCAAAAGAGGAACTCAAGGTTCTTAGCCCATATATATATACATTAGACATTAAAGTCACATACATATGAAATCATAAATCAATTCAACATATTAGCCCACACTCTCTTTTAGCCGATTGTCTAAGCCAAGATAAAAGCATCAATATGCTTGCCTCTAGCCGAATACATGCAACACCAATCTTCTTCCTATGGCCGAATATGCATATCTATGTTGAGGCCGATTATATGCTTAATACTTCCTACAAGTATAGTTACTTGTATTGCTTATATATCATTTTGTTTCAAGTTCAAAACTCGGCTAATACGCATATATACACTAGTAATCAAATACTAACATTTTGCACTTCACCTTACTACCATTTTACATCTACTTTCTACCATGGCCGAATGCATCAAGACACCATACCATTCAATTTTGGTCATGGGTTACACAAAGAACTTAATGTTTAACTCAAAAATGCCAAAAAGAAAATCCAAGAGTCATCAATCACCATCACATGTATCATTACAAAGCTTTACACTTAGCATGCAAATGACATCAACACAAATCCACCTTAGCCAAAACTTAACTCATCTTCATGCCTCATCACCACAACATCAAACATCAACCAAGAAGACAACACCCATGGCCGAATATCATCTCCATCTCATAGCAAAGATTTAAACCATGGGCTAGGTAGAACTCAAACTAACAACTAAAAACATGCATGAATCTCAAGGACAACATCAAACATACCTTAGTCTAGCAAACCACCATAGCCGATTTTCTCAAGCTCTTCCCCTTCCTTTCTTTCCTCTATTCGGCCAAAGATGTTCAAGAATGAACACTTTTTTTTTTGTTTTCTTTCTTCAATTCACGGCCAAGGGGGGGGGAAACATGGATGAGACAATTTTTTTCATCATCATTTACCTTTCCATTATTATTTTATTACCCATACTCCTTATTTTATTTTATTGTTTCCTCCCATGATGCACCAACACAACATGTCTATGACATGTTTTGCCCATCACCCTTTGTCCATCCTAATGTCATGGCCGGCCACTACTAGATGGGGAGGGAAAATTGACATGCAAGTCCCCCCTTTTTCAACATGCACTAATAGGTCCTTATGTTTTGATCTATCACATTTCAAAAATGTCACACATAAGTCCTATTGACTAAATTCACATGAAATTTACTAAATCGAAGCTTAAAATTTTCACACATTTATTTTAGACAATAAATATCATATTCAAATAATTTGGTGACTCGGTTTAGCGGTCTCGAAACCGCTTTCCGACTAGGGTCAAATTAGGGGTGTCACATATCTTACTTACGTTTTGGATACAAAAGTATCTGAATCTAAGATTGAATCGGTGTCAGATTTCTGTGAATATCTAAATGTGTTTCCAGAAGAATTACCGGGGTTTCCATCGTCAGAGATGTTGAATTTGCTATTGCATTAGTGCCAGGAACATCACCGATATCTATAGCTCCATATAGAATGGCTCTGACAGAATTGAAAGAGTTGAAACCTCAGTTGCAAGAGTTAACAGATAGAGGTTTTGGATGACCTAGTTATTCGCCTTGAGGTGTGCCAGTGTTGTTTGTAAAGAAGAAAGACAAATCAATGAGAATGTGTATTGATTATCGATAATTCAATAAGGTTACGATAAAGAACAAGTATCCGTTACCAATAATAGATGATTTATTTGATCAGTTGAAATGAGCAATAGTGTTTTCAAAGATTGATCTGTAGTCTAGTTACTATCAGTTGCGAGTGAAAAATTCAGATGTGCGGAAAACTGCATTTAAAACAAGGTACAGACATTATGAATTTCTTGTTATGACTTTCAGATTGACTAATGTTCCTACAATTTTTTTGGATTTAATGAATCAGATTTTTAGACCGTATTTAGACAGATTTTTTATTGTGTTCATTGACAACATTTTGATCTATTCATGAGATGAGCCTGTGAATTTTGAGCATTTGAGGTTTGTGCTACAAACCTTGAAAGATAAGCAATTGTACACTAAATTCAGTAAATACGAGTCTTGGCTTCGAGAGGATGGATTTCTAGGATACATTATTTCAGCTGAGGGTATACAAGTTGATCTGAGCAAGATTTCTGCAGTTGTTGATTGGAAACCACCGAAAAATGTATCTGAAGTCAAAAGCTTTTTGGGGTTAGTTGGCTATTATCGACGTTTTGTCAAAGGATTTTCGATGATTACTACATCGATGACTAGATAGCTACAAAAAGATGTAAAGTTTGAGTGGTCTAAAAAGTGTCAACAAAGTTTTGAACAGTTGAAAGCATTGTCAACAGAGGCACCAGTTTTGGTTCAACTTAAGTTTGGTAAAGAGTTTGTGATTTATAGCGATGTCTCATTGAACAGTTTGGATTGCTTTTTGATGCAAAAAGGAAAGTAGTAGCTTATGCCTATAGATAGTTGAAGCCTAATGAAAGGAATTATCTGACGCATGATTTAGAGTTGGCCGCTATTATTTTCATATAAAAAATTTGACATCACCATCTGTATGGTGAAAACTACCACATCGTTACCGATCACAAAAGTTTGAAGTGCATAATGACTTAGAAAGATCGAAATTTGAATCAATGTAAGGTGGCTCGAACTACTGAAAGATTATTGGCTAGTGACTGATTATCATCCGGGGAAAGCAAATGTAGTCGCGGATGCTCTGAGTAGAAAATCATTATTTGCTTTTCGGGCCATGAATACTCAGTTAACCTTATCTGATGATGGTTCGATTCTAGTAGAGTTGAAAGCTAAACCGGTTTTTCTTTAGCAAATTTGTGAAGCTCAAAAGTGTGATAATAATTTGCAAACCAAAAGAATGCATGTGAGTCGACTAGTGATTCAGACTTTTAGATCGGATCTGATGGTTATTTAATGTTTTGAGGTAGAATTTGTGTACCAAAGAATTTCGAGGTTATCCAAAAAATTTTGAATGAAGCACACAGTGGATGATTATTTGTTCACACGGTAAGTACTAAAATGTACAATGATTTGAAATAGTTGTATTGGTGGTCGGGTATGAAACGAGACATTTTAGAGTTTGTGTCAAAATGTTTAGTTTGTCAACAAGTAAAGGCTGGGCATCAAGTGCTTTCGGGATTGCTACAACCGGTGATGATACCAGAATGGAAATGGGATAGGGTTGTAATGGATTTCGTATCGGGATTGCCCCTGTCTCCAAGGAAGAAAGATGCTATTTGGGTCGCCGGTGATCGACTGACAAAATCTACATATTTCATTTCGGTATGTATAGACTATTCACTTGATAAATTGGCTGAATTGTACATTTCAGAGATTGTTAGATTGCACAGGGTGCCAGTTTCAATTAGTTTTGATAGAGATCTGAGGTTTACATTGCGATTTGGGAAGAAATTGTAGGAAGCTCTAGGTACAAGGTTGAATTTTAGTATAGCATTTCATATGCAAACTGACAGTCAGTTAGAGAGAGTAATTTAACTTCTCGAGGATATGTTGCGTTGTTGTGTTTTAGAGTTCGAAGGCAACTGGGAGAAATATTTGCCATTGGTTGAATTTGCGTATAATAATAATTTTCAATCGAGCATAAAAATGGCATCGTATGAAGCATTGTATGGTCACAAATGTCGAACTCCATTGTACTTGACCGAGCTTAGTGAGAAAAAGGTTAACAGAGTTGATTTGATCTGAGAGACTAATGATAAAGTGAAATTAATTCACGATAGTTTGAAAGTAGATTCAGATCGATAAAAATCATACGCAGATTTGAAACGTAAGGACATTGAATTTCATATCAGCGACATATGCGTGGAAGAAAATTCTTCGATTTGGTCATAAAGGCAAACTGAGTCCACGGTTTATCGGGTCGTATGAAGTCATTGAAAGAATAGGACTAGTGGCGTATCAGCTAGCATTACCGTTAGAATTAGAAAAGATTCATAATATGTTTCATATGTTGATGTTGCGTCGTTATAGATTGGATCCATCACATGTAATTTCTCTGGCAGAGATTGAAATTCAACCCGACATGACATACAACGAAGAACCGATTATAATTTTAGCTCAAGAGGTTAAACAATTGAGAAATAAAAGCATAGCCTTAGTAAAAGTATTGTGGCAACGGCACGGTGTTGAAGAAGCCGCGTGGGAGCCCTAGTAAAAGTATTGTGGCAACGGTACGGTGTTGAAGAAGCCGCGTGGGAGCCCAAGGAAGCTATAAGAAAATAATACCCTAATCTCGTTTTTGGTAAGATTTTTGGGGACTAAAATCCCTTAAGGAGGAGAGTCGTAACAACCCGTTTTTAGTAAAATCAGAACAGTGGTTTCAGGACCATAAATTCGAAGTAAAAATAATTATTTTATTATTATTTTAATGTCTACAGCATGGTAATATGTTTATATGAAATTTTCATTAAGAAATTTTATCATTTGAATGCTTAATTTGATAAAAAGGACTAAATCGCGTAAAGTGCAAAGTGGTGTTCTAATAGCTAAAGGTATCTAATAGCGATGGAATATTAAATTAGAGGTCCTTTTGTGGTAATTATACCATTATTAGCAGGAGTGGACAATTATGGACAAGCATTAATTGATTTTGTTGTTTTGTAACTAAGGTTAATTTTTTAATTTGGTAAATAAGGTTAATAAAATAAAACAAAGCCAAATATCATCTTTTATTCTCCATCTTCAATCGAAAATTAGGTTTTTGGAAGCCATTGTTGAGCTTTTACATTCGGCCAAGCTTTCTAGTTCAATAGGTGAGTGGTTTTTGTCCCATTTTTAATGATTTCTATGTACTCAACTAATTGACCTATTTCGCTGTTTTAGCGTCCAAGGTAAGCTCGTATGTAATAAGCTTCATTGTAAATGTATTTTAAATGCTTTGATGTTGCATAAACTGTGAATACAAGACTACAAACATGTTCGATGTTGATTAGGATACGATTGACACGTCATTAGGGGTTATTGTGATATTGTGATCTAGGTGTTGGTCCTGTACGTCCTATCGATGGCTGAGTATACTGACATGTGTTGCGGTTCCTTGATAGCTTGTGTGAGCAGCACCGTGTAGCTACGTCTTGACCCACAACTTGTTTGAGTAGGGTCGTTGATAGCTCGAGAGTGAGCATATATGTGATTCGAGATTGAGATAGCATTGGTTATGTATGTGGCACTTCGATGTGAGTTTCCCGTGTATCCGAAAGTATTCTGAATGGTTTAATGGGCAACTGAAAGATGTGGTTGAGTATGAGATTGATATGAGATGGTAAAGGTATGTACATTAACCGTATAAGCTTTAAATAGAGGAAACTTGTGAAAGACGCGTTTAATCTTATGATGGAAGATATGAAAGGTTTGTTAGTTAATATGAGTTACATGTGTATATGTTCAATTTGTTGAATTTTGCATTTATGAATAGATTGAATTTCTGTCATATGAGCTTACTAAGCTATAAAGCTTACTTTGTTTATTTTTTCATATTTTATAGTGATTTCAAAACTAGCTCGGATTCGGGGATCGTCGGAGACTTCATCACACTATCAAGCTAACATTTTGGTACTTTTGAATCTATGTTTTGGAATATATGGCATGTATAGTAACTTTGGTCATTTTGGTATTCAAATTGTTGATGAATTTAGCCATTTGTTTTGGCTTGTAAATGTCTATGGTTAGTTTGTATATATAGCCATGAAAGTTGGCTTAATTTGGTTGGTTTGGTTTTGTATATATAGGTGTGCATATTGCCTATGTTATGTGAATGAGATTGGTTTTGTGATGTTTATTGATAGATGGTATTATGGATGTTAAATGGTTCAGAATTGGATTTGGTATGTGATCATATTGATGTTTGAAATTAGGAGACTTGAAATGGAATTGAATTGTATGTTATATCATTGTTATGTATTGGTTGGCATTGAATGGTATAAATTGATTTGGATTGGAGTTGTTTTAAATGCCTTGTTGTGCTATGTTATGTACCATTCATTCATCATTTGAAAGAAGGCTTGTTTTGCCTCCTCACTTCAACCCTTAGACATGAGCCTTTCACTACTAGACCCAAACGCAACTCTTTGTACTAAAGCTGAAGCATTACCCTCAGCTTCCTCGGGTTCAGCTCTAGCTTGATTGGATGACATTAATATATGAAAAACACATTTAAAATGATCAGGAGTCATCACGCTATCACAATTTATATAATGGCATGTATAGCTAAACTCGTATTCACTACGTCAAATCTGAGAATTGGCTAAACTGTAGCTGTGATACCACTAAATGTAACACCCCTAACCCGTGCCTGTCACCGAAACAGGGTTTTAGAGAATTATCAGATCATTCAGAACATTTTTCCATTAATCTACATAAGTTACTATTCATTTAGCGAGATAATCCATAATGTCCCTTGATCAGGCCCTCGAGGCCCAACACGAGCATTAAAATCGAATCAAGACTTAATTGGGACCTTTAACAATTTTTCGCGAAATTACAAAATTTTTCCAAGGAGCAAGGCTCACACGCCCATGTGGCCCAAGGGCCACGCCCATGTTGGAGGCCTTGTTCGACCCGTGTAACTTTCTAACTTGCACACATGGCCATGCCACACAGCCGTGTGCTAGGCCATGTGGTTAATTAATTCAATTCGAAATTAGGTGTAGGTTTCACATGGCTTAGACACACGCCCGTGTCTCTACTCGTGTGCTCAATTCTGAGAATTCTGTTTCTCAAAATTAAGGTGCAGAGGACACACGGCCTAACCATATGCCCATGTTACCAGGCCGTGTGTCACACATGATCTAGAAACACGCCTGTGTGGACAAAATGAAGCCATTCCTAGCTTCATTACTCACCCAATTTTTCACCCAAGACTTGCACTTGAAACACACAACCAATACCAACCATTCCAACCATTCTAATTTTGTCCCTAGGCCTGGAAAATAAAACTTGTTACAAACTTTCCAGCACATGTATTCATAAAATTTTAGAATTTTTCATCAAATTTTATAACTTTTCATTTTAGTTCCTAAATCATGTTTCCATAAAAAATCACTTTGTAAAAGTTATTTATCTATCAATAATCTTTCATTTTCTACCATAAATTTTTAATTTCCAGCCTAATACATCTATGACAAATTTTCATACCTTGATAACTTCTCAAATTAATCCCTGAAATAGAGAGATTAAGTTATCTCGGTTTCAAAAATACCAAAATTATTAAAAACGGGACAAGAGAACTTACCCAATTAGCCCTTGAAAATTTCTTCTCTCTCTCCTAGGGTTTTCATGTGTTTAGGCTGAAGATGACATAAAATAAGATGATTTCTTTTATCATTTTTTTAATTAATTAAGTATTTTGTTATTTCCAATTTAGTCTTTACCCTTTTTCTATAGTTCCATGGATGAGTCACCAAGAAAAATCAACATACTTTTCTTAATGGTCTAATTGCCATATAAGGGCCTCTAATTTTGAATTTAAAGCTGTTTGATCCTTATAGCTACTAGAATTCAACTTTCGCATTTTATGTGATTTAGTCCTTCTCGTAATTAAGCACTAAATCGATAAAATTTTCGTAACAAAATTTTCACACGAAATATCTACCATATTATGGACCATATAATGAAATAAAAATAAACTTTATTATTGGGTCATATTTGTGGTCCCGAAACTACTGTTCTGATTTCACTGAAAAATGGGCTGCTTTAACTCTCCCCCCAATAGGGATTTTCGCCCTCGAATATCTTACCAGTAAAAAGATTCGGGTATTGCTTCCTCATAGTATCCTCTGGCTCCTAGGTAGCCTCTTCTATACCGTGTCGTTGCCAAAGAACTTTTACTAAAGCTATCTTTCTATTTCTTAACTCTTTTGTTTCCTGAGCTAAGATTTTGATTGGTTCTTCACCATATGTCATATCAGACTGAATCTCTACTTCTGTAGGAGAGATAACATGTGAAGGATCAGATCGGTACTACTGTAGCATAGACACATGAAAAACATTATGAATCCGATCAAGCTCTGGTGGTAAAGCTAATCGATATGCAAATGGTACAATTCTTTCTATAATCTCATATGGTCTAATAAATAGTGAACTTAGTTTTCCTTTGGGTCCAAACAGGAGAACTTTCTTCCAAGGCAACACTTTCAAGAATATTTTGTCACCGACTTGAAATTCTATTTCTTTTTGCTTCAAATTAGCATAAGACTTTTGCTGCTTTCAAACTGTCTCAAATTACCTTCACTTTTTCCTCGGTCTCTCGAACCAAGACAACTCCGCGTAATTTTTTCAGGCAAAGCTTCATGCGGTGCCATTTTGATACTAGACTTATAATTTTTATTATAAGCAAATTCAACCAAAGGCAAGTACCTTTCCCAGTTACCTTCAGACTCAAGTACACAACACTGAAGCATATATTCTAAGATCTGTATTACCTGTTCAGATTGACCATCTGTCTGGGGATGAAATACAGTGTTAATGTGTAGCTGAGTACCCAGTGCTTCTTGCAATTTTCTCTAGAATCAAGATGTAAACTGGGGATCTCTATCTGAAATAATAGAGACAGGAACTCCATAGAATCTGATAATCTCATAAACATATAATTCAGCCAATTTATCCCAACGAATAATCCATACGTACCAGAATAAAGTGTGCAAACCTTTTCAATCGATCAACAATTACTCAAATGGCATCTTCCTTCTTTGGAGATAGTGGTAATCTCGTTACAAAATCCATAGTAATTCTTTCCAATTTCCATTCTAGTATCGTAACCGGCTGTAATAGTCTAGAAGGCAACTGATGTTCAGCTTTTACTTGCTGACATATCAAACACTTAGATACGAACTCAAAAATATCTCGTTTCATTCTTGGACACCAATACATCTTTTTTAGATCATTTTACATTTTATTACTACAAGGATGTATAGACATGTTACCAATGTGAGCTTCATTCAAAATCTTCTGTACTAGTTCTGAACCTTTTGGTACACATACTCTATCTCTGAATAACAAACAATCATTGGTTTCGATCTGAAATTTTGAGTTAGGAGTCGATTCACTTTGTATTTGCCTTGCTTGCAACTTACTATAATTTTTTTGAGCTTCAACAATCTGTTGCAAAAAACATTGGTCTAACTTTTAACTCGGCTATAATTGAAAAATCATCAGACAATGATAATCGAGTATTCATAGCCCGCAAGGAAAACAAGGATTTTCTACTCAGAGTGTCTGCCACTACATTGGCCTTCCCAGGATGGTAGTCAGTAACAAGATCATAATCTTTATATAACTCAAGTCATTTGCATTATCTCAAATTCAAATCTTTCTGTGCCATCAATTATTTCAGACTTTTTTTATCGGCGAATATGTGACATTTTTCTCCAAACAAGTAATGCCGCCAAATTTTCAAGGCAAACGCTATTGCTTCCAATTCAAGATTGTGTGTCGGGTAGTTCTTTTCATGTGGCTTTAGCTGTTGTGAAGCATAGTTTACTACCTGGCCATCTTGCATCAAAACACAGCTAAACCATTCAATGACGCACCACAGTAAACTATAAATTCCGTACCCGATTTAGGCTAGACTAACACAGGTGCTTCTGTCAATAAAGCCTTTAATCTCTCAAAGCTCTGTTGGCATTTCTCAATCCATTCAAATTTCACATCTTTTTGTAACAAACGAGTCATCGGAGAAGCTATCATTGAAAACCTTTTTACAAATCTCTGATAATAACCAGCTAGTCCCAGGAAACTTCAGACTTCAGACACATTCTTCGGTGGCTTCCAATTAACAATGACTAAAATTTTATTCGAGTCTCCTCTAACACCTTCAGCAGGTACTATATGCCCAAGAAAACTAACTTCCCGTAGCCAAAATTCACATTTACTGATTTTGGCATAAAATTCTTTCTCTCTAATGTTTGCAACACTATTCTCAAGTGCTCCGTATGCTCATTTTCTTTCCTAAAGTAAACTAAAATATCATCTATAAATACCACCACAAACCTATCTAAATACGGGCTAAAAATTCTGCTCATCAAATCCATAAACACTACAGGTGCATTTGTCAACCCGAATGGCATCACAAGGAACTCATAGTGTCCATACCTGGTTCTAAAAGCTATCTGTTATGCTATGTTATGTACCATTGATTCATTATTTGAAAGAAGGCTTATTTTACCTCCTCACTTCGGCCCTCAGACACGGGCCTTTCACTATTAGATGTAGACGCAACTCTTTGTACTAAAGCTGAAGCATTGCTCTCAGCTTTCTTGGATTCAGCTCTATCTCGGTTGGATGACATTACTGTATGAAAAATATATTTAAAATGATTAGGAGTCATAATGCTATCACAATATATATAATGGCATGTATAACTAAACTCATGTTTGCTATGTCAAATCTGAGAATCGACTAAACTGTAGCTCTGATACCATTAAATATAACACCCCTAACCAGTGTCCGTCATCAAAATAGGGTTTTAGAGCATTACCAGAATATTCAAAATATCTTTCCATTAATCTACGTAAGTTACTATTCATTTACCAAGATCACCGATAAGTCTCTTGATTGGACCCTCGAGGACCAATACGAGCATTAGAATCAAATTGAGACTTAATTGGAGGCCCTTGATTGGACATTTAAAATTGGAGAACATGGCCAGGTCCTAGCCTGTAACACCCCAAACCCGGCCCAGATGTTTTGGCCAGATCTGACGTGTCACATGGACTTACGACTTAGTATACATTCGCTGGTTTGAGTGATTGGGGTGGTCTTTGTAAAAAACAGCAGTTGAATGAAAAGCAGGTTTATCAATCTTTAGGCTATCCATTTGTTGTGCTTGTTGAGTCTTGAAAACATTCATTAATTTTGAAAACCCGCGCAGCCTAACACTAGCAGTTTCGTCATATTATAAGTATAATCAGAAAATAAAACCATAGTGGAAAAAAAATTTAAATAGCGGCCTTATTACAACTTAAAACCCAAAATTAAATCAGAATATAAAAATAATAAAAATAAACTAACTAAGAAAAACCAACTTTGCAGATGATGTGGCCACTTCGAATCCCTCACAGCTCCAAGCCCACTATGGTTGGGGATTCCCTGCAGAGATGAAAATAAAGGGTGAGTTCGGTAAACTCAGTGTGTAACATAACCCAACCATAGCTCAAAACAGATCAAACCTCAGAGTCAGACTTATCTGGGCCTTGGCCCAGTACAGAAATCAGAATGAAACCCATAGGCCCATAGCAGATACAGAAAAAATATATCATGAATGCAGAAATCCCAACCCACAGCCATCCATAACACCCCCGTACCAGCCTTACACCATGTGGGGAGACTACTTGACCCCCCCACCCGCTACACACCACAAAAATTGCAGCAGGCTGCCAGATATTGTGACGAAGTCACCAGATACAGATATTGTGGCTAGGCCACCAGAACAGATATATATATGTGGCGAAGCCATCAGATTGCAGCGAGGCTGCCAGATATTGTGACGAAGTCACCAGAACAGATATATGTGGCGAGGCCACCAGATTGCAGCGAGGCTGCTAGAACACTTCCTCCAACAATATAAACCCATGTCCCATACAACAGAAATAATATGTCATGGCATACGTATACAGAAACAGAACATCATGCTTTTCAGAAAAAAAAACCTAGGGATAAAATCGTAATTTTGCATGCATAAGGGTATTTCAGTAATTATTACCTATTGCTAAGGTTTCATGCTCATTGTAATGTTTACCAAGTAATCAGAAGTACTTACCTCGTCTTTTTACCAAAGTGGGCCCGTTGGCCCATTGGCCCGTTTTTGGCCCATTAAGCCTAAAAATACCGTTGTGCACAAAAATGCACACTCTGTACTCTAATCATCCAAATGCACCATATTCATTAACAACTGTCTCACGAGTGCTCGCACGCTCGCAAGTTCACAAAATACCAACGTTTTGGTATTTCGACTTTTATCGATTCAGTTTAAGGGAGGGTGTCGTTTACACACCTGGTTGATGACGATTGATGACGATATCTCCCACGCGATAATCCTACAATTGATCACTAACACATTAGACTTACGAATTAAAGATAAGTTACATAAATCCACGTCAACTAACCTAATCATCACACAAGTTAGTCATTTACGCACGAGGGTAAAATAGTCATTTTACGCTCCAGGGGTAAATCGGTAGTCCTACCCTATAGAGGTATTTCGATAATTCTCTAAATCGAAGGTAAAATGGTAATTCTGTAAATCAGGGGTACTTTGGTAATTTTACAAGTCGAGGGTATTTTGGTAATTTTACAAACCAGAGGTATTTTGATAATTTTACAAACCAAGGGTATTTTGGTGATTTTGCTAATCAAGGGTATTTTGGTAATTCTGCCCTACAGGGGATTTTACTAATTCTATAACTTATCCACTTGGGCCTACAAACCCATTGGGACCACATGGCCCATTTCAGCCCATCGCGGTCTGAAATAGCCGTACTACCGCTAGAGTAATGAGAAATACACACCTGTTAGGAGACTACAGTTAATCCACGCTCCAAACACTCTTAGCTGATGCCCAACCCAAACGAGCACGTCACAAAGCGAAAGGGATCAGCCAAGAAGGGTATGCCTACTCTCCTCATGGTTTACTCTATTTAAAGCCAGCTCTCTATCTACTCTTATGTTAGCTTCCCGATGTGGGATCCCTCCATCACCAGAGTTTAAAACCAACACCAACTCTTGCCATCCCAACATAGCAAAATAATCAATCTTTGCGTGGCAAGGAATTCGAACCAAAGTCCTCTCACATGCCAACTCACTCCACCACCACTAGGCCATCAACTCATTTGTGTCATAAATCCAACACATTAAACTTTAAAGCACACCTACTTGCTTCCAGATTTACTGAAAAGAAAAACCAAAATATATTGCAAGAGCTAAGACTTGAACCTTGGACCCCATGCTTCCTCTATGGCGTCACTTCTTTGTCCCCTAAGTGGCCTCACCTTGCCACTACACCACACTCCTTTTTGCGTCATCTTTTACCCTTTTACTCTTAAAAGCCCAAACGCCAATTGCATCACCTGTTCATAAAATTAAAATTTCGAAGACTACCACGGATTTAACTTAAGTTTGGGCCTTCCAAAGGCCCACTAACCTACTAAAATATATATTTTAACCAACCAGAACACACAAAAATTTTAAAAATCACAGAAACACAGAAAACCCGAAAATTGGGGCGTTACAACTCTACCCTCCTTAAAGAAATTTCGTCCTCGAAATTTTACCTGAATCAAACAGATGAGGATATCGTTGACGCATCGCCACTTCTGGCTCCCAAATAGCTTCCTCTCTGCCATGATTACGCCACAGCACCTTTACTAGCGGAACTAATTTCCTCCTCAAAATCTTAACATCTCGATCCAAAATCTGCACAGGCTCTTCCTCAAAAGTCAAGTCTGTTTGGACCTCGATCTCTGCAACCGGCACAACATGAGTAGGGTCAGAATGATACCGCCTTAACATGGAGACGTGAAAGACATCATGAATCCTATCCAACTCTGGAGGTAGCTCCAACTGATAAGCCACTGGACCCACTCGCTTAAGAATTCGATAAGGCCCAATGAACTGCGGACTTAACATGCCTTTCCTCCCAAACCTTAATATTTTCTTCCAAGGTGAAACCTTCAAGAAGACCATATCATCCACAAAGTACTCAATTTCCTTGCGCTTCAAATCTGCATATGACTTCTGTCTATCAGATGCTTCCTTCAACCGATCTCTAATCAACTTGACCTTATCCTCAGTATCTGCCACCAACTCAGGTCCAAGAACCTGTTGTTCACCCAACTCGGTACAACAACTAGGTGTACGACATCTTCGCCCATACAGTGCCTCATAAGGAGCCATTCGAATACTTGCCTGATAACTATTGTTGTATGCAAACTCTGCCAATGGTAAGTAATCCTCCCAAATGGCTCGAAAGTCCTGTCTGAATCGAGAAACCAGGGACTTATCCCTCGACTGTTTTTCCTTAATCTCATCCACCCAGGTCAGCTTAACTTGCAGTTCTGCTAACAGACTACCGTCGTCATACAAACTCAAACGAGCAAACATGGCTCTCAGATCAGATACAATTCTACGACTTAGGGCATCAGCCACCACATTAGCTTTGCCTGGGTGATACTCAATCGCACAGTCATAATCCTTAAGCAACTCTATCCATCTCCGCTGCCTAAGGTTCAGCTCCTTCTGCGTCAGCAAGTACTTAAGACTCTTATGATCTGTGTATATAATACACCTTTCTCCGTACAGGTAATGTCTCCAAATCTTAAGCGCAAAGATTACAGCTGCCAACTCCAGATCATGAGTAGGATAGTTAACTTCATGTGGTTTAAGCTGTCGCGATGCATAAGCAAACACTTTACCCTCTTGCATCAGCACACAGCCCAACCATACATGTGATGCATCACTGCATACGGTAAAATCTTTTCCAGACTCCGGCTAAATCAGTATAGGTGCCTCGGTTAGAACTTTCTTTAGCTTCTCAAAAGATTCATGCTATTTCTCAGTCCAAACAAACGGTACTCCCTTCCTTATAAGCTTTGTCAAAGGCACTGCCATCACAGAAAATCCTTCCACAAACCTTCTTTAGTACCCAGCTAAACCCAAAAAACTTTGAATTTCTGACACTAACCTCGGTGGCTTCCATTCCAGAATCGCTTAAATCTTTCAAGGGTCCACCTTGATCCTTTCAGCAGAGACAACATGCCCCAAGAAAGTTACCTCTCTCAACCAGAACTCACATATATTGCAAGAGCTAAGACTTGAACCTTGGACCCCTTGCTTCCTCTATGGCGTCACTTCCTTGTCCCCTAAGTGGCCTCACCTTGCCACTACACCACACTCCTTTTTGCGTCATCTTTTACCCTTTTACTCTTAAAAGCCCAAACGCCAATTGCATCACCTGTTCATAAAATTAAAATTTCGAAGACTACCACGGATTTAACTTAAGTTTGGGCCTTCCAAAGGCCCACTAACCTACTAAAATATATATTTTAACCAACCAGAACACACAAAAATTTTAAAAATCACAGAAACACAGAAAACCCGAAAATTGGGGCGTTACAACTCTACCCTCCTTAAAGAAATTTCGTCCTCGAAATTTTACTTGAATCAAACAGATGAGGATATCGTTGACGCATCGCCACTTCTATCTCCAAAATAGCTTCCTCTCTGCCATGATTACGCCACAGCACCTTTACTAGCGGAACTAATTTTCTCCTCAAAATCTTAACATCTCGATCCAAAATCTGCATAGGCTCTTCCTCAAAAGTCAAGTCTGTTTGGACCTCGATCTCTGCAACCGGCACAACATGAGTAGGGTCAGAATGATACCGCCTTAACATGGAGACGTGAAAGACATCATGAATCCTATCCAACTCTGGAGGTAGCTCCAACTGATAAGCCACTGGACCCACTCGCTTAAGAATCTAATAAGGCCCAATGAACCGCGGACTTAACATGCCTTTCCTCCCAAACCTTAATATTTTCTTCCAAGGTGAAACCTTCAAGAAGACCATATCATCCACAAAGTACTCAATTTCCTTGCGCTTCAAATCTGCATATGACTTCTGTCTATCAGATGCTTCCTTCAACCGATCTCTAATCAACTTGACCTTATCCTCAGTATCTGCCACCAACTCAGGTCCAAGAACCTGTTGTTCACCCAACTCGGTCCAACAACTAGGTGTACGACATCTTCGCCCATACAGTGCCTCATAAGGAGCCATTCGAATACTTGCCTGATAACTATTGTTGTATGCAAACTCTGCCAATGGTAAGTAATCCTCCCAACTGGCTCGAAAGTCCTGCCTGAATCGAGAAACCAGGGACTTATCCCTCGACTGTTTTTCCTTAATCTCATCCACCCAGGTCAGCTTAACTTGCAGTTCTGCTAACAGACTACCGTCGTCATACAAACTCAAACGAGCAAACATGGCTCTCAGATCAGATACAATTCTATGACTTAGGGCATCAGCCACCACATTAGCTTTGCCTGGGTGATACTCAATCGCGCAGTCATAATCCTTAAGCAACTCTATCCATCTCCGCTGCCTAAGGTTCAGCTCCTTCTGCGTCAGCAAGTACTTAAGACTCTTATGATCTGTGTATATAATACACCTTTCTCCGTACAGGTAATGTCTTCAAATCTTAAGCGCAAAGATTACAGCTGCCAACTCCAGATCATGAGTAGGATAGTTAACTTCATGTGGTTTAAGCTGTCGCGATGCATAAGCAAACACTTTACCCTCTTGCATCAGCACACAGCCCAACCCTACATGTGATGCATCACTGCATACAGTAAAATCTTTTCCAGACTCCGGCTAAATCAGTATAGGTGCCTCGGTTAGAACTTTCTTTAGCTTCTCAAAAGATTCATGTTATTTCTCAGTCCAAACAAACGGTACTCCCTTCCTTATAAGCTTTGTCAAAGGCACTGCCATCACAGAAAATCCTTCCACAAACCTTCTTTAGTACCCAGCTAAACCCAAAAAACTTTGAATTTCTGACACTAACCTCGGTGGCTTCCATTCCAGAATCGCTTAAATCTTTCAAGGGTCCACCTTGATCCTTTCAGCAGAGACAACATGCCCCAAGAAAGTTACCTCTCTCAACCAGAACTCACACTTACTGAATTTCGCATAAAGCTCTTACTCCCTCAGCACTTGCAGCACAATACGAAAGTGCTCACCATGCTTCTCCTCAGTTTCAGAATAAACCAGAATATCGTCGATAAAGACGACCATGAATCGATCCAAGTATGGCTGGAACACTCGATTCATCAGATCCATAAATGCCGCAGATACGTTCGTCAACCCAAATGGCATAACCAAGAACTCATAGTGACCATACCGAGTTCTGAATGCCATCTTGTGAATATCTACCTCCTTAACCCTCAACTGATGATACCTAGATCGAAGATCAATCTTGGAAAATACTGAAACTCCTCTAAGTTGGTCGAATAAATCATCGATTCTCGGCAGTGCTATTTGTTCTTAATCGTCAGTTTGTTCAACTGCTGATAATCGATGCACATCCGCATTGACCCACCGTGAGCCACCACTGATAAGCTTCATCCCTGAGTAACGATATGGCTCCCTTCAGCTTCTGCTCTACAGAGCAATCCAGATCATCCATAATCCACTCTATGGCTTCTAACCAATACTCAGCCACATTTGGAGCTACACCAGATACGCCCCTAAATATCTCTACTCCATTGGCCCGGAGCTGCTCAGAAATAGACCCCGAATTCTGTTTCCCGTACTTGCTCTAGCAACCCTTTCCAAAACTCAAAGCATTGCCTGAGAAAGAGCATCGTCCCCGGTACCTCGATCATGAGACTCTACCTCCGTTGCTGGTAGTATCGGTGCATCTGCTACTGACACATGTTCTGAAGACGAAGATTCAGCCTGAGCATTACCTCAGCCACGTCCACGGCCTCTTCCATGAGCTTCTCGTGTACTCATTTCGTATTATCTGATTAAGAATTTTATGAATCAATTTAATATTCCAGTGTTTATTACAGATGTCTTATGAATACAGTAATTCAGAGTTTGAGTTTGTTTCCTTTTGCGGCAGCCTAGCTACAGTCTCAGTCTACTTACCAGAGTTTCTACGGTTCCAGTGTTACCCTAACTAAAGTACCATGATAAGGTTTTGTACAAGCATATAACAGATATTTCAGAAACAATTAGAAAGGCTTAGAAACTTACAGACTTGGGCCAGAAATTTGGTGTGCCACCTTCTAAAAAAACCTAATTTAAGAAAACCGATTTTAATCTTTAAAATCATCTATTTGTAAAGAGAAAATATTAGAAATATTCTCGAAAACAATTTATAATCAAGTTTAAAAAAATAATTTTTGAAAACCTTTATTCAGTGTTTCTTTACAAACTCCTATTTTTAGACCCGTTCCACAGCCAAGTTGTTGCAATTTGGCTCTAATACCACTAAATTTAACACCCCAAACACAGCCCAGACGTTTTGGCCAGATCTGACGTGTCACATGGACTAACGACTTAGTATACATTCACTGGTTTAAGTGATTGGGGTGGTCTTCGTAAAAAAATAGCAGTTGAATGAAAAGCTGGTTTATCAATCTTTAGGCTATCAATTTGTTGTGCTTGTTGAGTCTTGAAAACATTCATTAATTTTCAAAACCCGCGCAGCCTAACACTAGCAATTTCGTCATAGTATAAGTATAACCAGAAAATAAAACCATAGCGGAAAAAAGAAATTGAAATAGCGGCCTTACTACAACTTAAAACCCAAAATTAAATCAGAATATAAAAATAATAAAAATAAACTAACTTTGAAAAACCAACTTTGCAGATGATGTGGCCACTCCGAATCCCTCACAGCTCCAAGCCCACTGTGGTTGGGGATTCCCTGGAGAGATGAAAATAAAGGGTGAGTTCGGTAAACTCAGTGTGTAACATAACCCAACCATAGCCTAAAACAGATCAAACCTCAGAGTCAGACTTATCTAGGCCTTGGCCCAGTACAGAAATCAGAATGAAACCCATAGGCCCATAGCAGATACAGAACAAATATATCATGAATGCAGAAATCCCAACCCACAGCCATCCATAACACCCCCGTACCAGCCTTACACCATGTGGGGAGACTACTCGAACCACCCAACCGCTACACACCACAGAAATTGCAGCAGGCTGCCAGATATTGTGACGAACTCACCAGATATAGATATTGTGGCTAGGCCACTAGAACAGATATCTATATATATGGCGAAGCCACCAAATTGCAGCGAGGCTGCCAGATATTATGACGAAGTCACCAGAACAGATATATGTGGCGAGGCCACCAGATTGCAACGAGGCTGCCAGAGCGCTTCCTCCATCCATATAAACCCATGTCCCATACAACAGAAATAATATGTCATGGCATACGTATACAGAAACAGAACATCATGCTTTTCAGAAAAAAACCCTAGGGGTAAAATTGTAATTTTGCATGCATAAGGGTATTTCAGTAATTATTACCTATTGCTAAGGTTTCATGCTCATTGTAACGTTTACCAAGTAATCAAAAGTACTTACCTTGTCTTTTTACCAAAGTGGGCCCGTTGGCCCATTGGCCTGTTTTCGGCCCATTAAGCCCAAAAATACCGTTGTGCACGAAAATGCACACTCTGCACTCTAATCATCCAAATGCACCATATTCATTAACAACTGTCTCACGAGTGCTCGCACGCTCGCGAGTTCACAAATACCAACGTTTCGATATTTCGGCTTTTACCTATTCAGTCTAAGGGAGGGTGTCGTTTACACACCTGGTTGATGACGATTGATGACGATATCTCCCACGCGATAATCCTAAAATTGATCACTAACACATTAGACTTACGAATTAATGATAAGTAACATAAATCCACGTCAACTAACCCAATCATCACACAAGTTAGTCATTTACGCACGAGGGTAAAATAGTCATTTTACTCTTCAGGGGTATTTTGGTAATTTTGTAAATCGAGGGTAAAATGGTAATTCTGTAAATCAGGGGTACTTTGGTAATTTTACAAGTCGAGGGTATTTTGGTAATTTACAAACCAGAGGTATTTTGATAATTTTACAAACCAGGGGTATTTTGGTGATTTTGCTAATCAAGGGTATTTTGGTAATTCTGCCCTACAGGGGTATTTTAGTAATTCTGCAACTTATCCACTTGGGCCTACGGACCCATTGGGACCACATGGCCCATTTCAGCCCATCGCAGCCCGAAATAGCCGTCCTACCCCTAGAGTAATGAGAAATACACACCTGTTAGGAGACTACAGTTAATCCGCGCTCCAAACACTCTTAGCCGATGCCTAACCCAAACGAGCACGTCACAAAGCGAAAGGGATCAGCCAAGAAGGGTATGCCTACTCTCCTCATGGTTTACTCTATTTAAAGCCAGCTCTCTATCTACTCTTATGTTAGCTTCCCGATGTGGGATCCCTCCATCACCAGAGTTTAAAACCAACACCAACTCTTGCCGTCCCAACATAGCAAAATAATCAATCTTTGCGTGGCAAGGGCTTCGAACCAAAGTCCTCTCACATGCCAACTCACGCCACCACCACTAGGCCATCAACTCATTTGTGTCATAAATCCAACACATTAAACTTTAAAGCGTACCTACTTGCTTCCAGATTTATTGAAAAGAAAAACCAAAATATATTGCAAGAGCCAAGACTTGAACCTTGGACCCCTTGCTTCCCCTATGGCGTCACTTCCTTGTCCCCTAAGTGGCGCCATCTTACCACTACACCACACTCCTTTTTGTGTCATTTTTACCCCTTTACTCTTAGAAGCCCAAACGCCAATTGCATCACTATTCATAAAATTAAAATTCCGAAGACTACCACGGATTTAACTTAAGTTTGGGCCTTCCAAAGGCCCACTAACCTACTAAAATATATTTTTTAACCAACTAGAACACACAAAAATTTTAAAAATTATAGAAACACAGAAAGCCCAAAAATTAGGGCGTTACACTTTTTCACAAACAAAATAGGAGTACCCCAAGGTGAGAAACTCAGTCGTGCAAATCCTCTATTGGTCAATAGAATTAAGGTCTCCGAAAGAGTTAAAAGAATTAAGGTCTCAGTTGCAAGAGTTGACTAATAGAGGATTTGCACGACTGAGTTTATCACCTTGGGGTGTTCCTGTTCTGCTTGTGAAAAAGTGTAACGCCCCAATTTTTGGGTTTTTCTGTGTTTCTGTGATTTTTAAAATTTTTGTGTGTTTTTGTTGGTTAAAATATATATTTTAGTAGGTTAGTGGGCCTTTGGATGGCCCAAACTTAAGTTAAATCCATGGTAGTCTTCGGAATTGTAATTTTATGAACAAGTGATGCAATTGGCGTTTGGGCTTTTAAGAGTAAAGGGGTAAAAGATGACACAAAAAGGAGTGTGGTGTAGTGGCAAGGTGGCGCCACTTAGGGGACAACGAAGTGACGCTATAGAGGAAGCAAGGGGTCCAAGGTTCAAGTCATGGCTCTTGCAATATATTTTGGTTTTTCTTTTCAATAAATCTGGAAGCAAGTAGGCGCGCTTTAAAGTTTAATGTGTTGGATTATGACACAAATGAGTTGATGGCCTAGTGGTGGTGGCGTGAGTTGGCATGTGAGAGGACTTTGGTTCGAATCCCTTGGCACGCAAAGGTTGATTATTTTTCTATGTTGGGACGGTAAGAGTTGGTGCTGGTTTTAAACTCTGATGATGGAGGGATCCCACATTGGGAAGCTAACATAAGAGTATATGGAGAGCTGGCTTTACATAGAGAAAACCATAAGGAGAGTAGGCATACCCTTCTTGGCTGATCCCTTTCACTTTGTGACATGCTCGTTTGGGTTGGGCGTCAGCTAAGAGTGTTTGGAGTGCGGATTAACTGCAGTCTCCTAACAGGTGTGTATTTCTCATTACTCTAGCAGTAGGACGCCATTTCGGGCCGCGATGGGCTGAAATGGGCCATCTGGTCCCAATGGGTCTGTAGGCCCAAGTGGATAAGTTGTAGAATTACTAAAATACCCCTGTAGGGTAGGACTACCGATTTACCCCTAGAGGGTAAAATGACTATTTTGCCCCTCGTGCGTAAATACTAACTTGTGTGATGATTGGGTTAGTTGACGTGGATTTATGTTAGTTATCGTTAATTCGTAAGTCTAATGTGTTAGTGATCGATTGGAGGATTATCGCGTGGGAGATATCGTCATCAATCTACATCAACCAGGTGTGTAAATGACACCCTCCCTTAGACTGAATCGGTAAAAGCTGAAATACCGAAACATTGGTATTTTGTGAACTCGCGAGCTTGCGAGCGTTCGTGAGACAGTTGTTAATGAATATGGTGCATTTGGATGATTAGAGTGCAAAGTGTGCATTTTCATGCACAACGGTATTTTTGGGCTTAATGGGCCAAAAACGGGCCAATGGGCCAACAGGCCACTTTGGTAAAAAAGACGAGGTAAGTACTTCTAACTACTTGGTAAACGTTAGAATGAGCATGGAACCTTAGCAGTAGGTAATAATTACTGAAATACCTTTAGGCATGTAAAATTACGATTTTACCCCTAGGGTTATTTTTTCTGAAAAGCATGATGTTCTGTTTCTGTATACGTATGCCACGACATATTATTTCTGTTGCATGGGACATGAGTTTATATTAATGGAGGAAGCGTTCTGGCAGCCTCGCTGCAATCTGGTGGCCTCGTCACATATATCTGTTCTGGTGACTTCGTCACAATATCTGGCAGCCTCGCTGCAATGTGGTGGCTTCGCCACATATATATATATATATTTGTTCTGGTGGCCTAGCCACAATATCTGTATCTGGTGAGTTCGTCACAATATCTGGCAGCCTTGCTGCAATTTTTGTGGTGTGTAGCGGTTGCGTGGGTCGAATAGTCTCCCCACATTGTGTAAGGCTGGTACGGGGGTGTTATGGATGGCTCTGGGTTGGGATTTCTGCACTCATGATATATTTGTTCTGTATCTGCTATGGGCATATGGGTTTCATTCTGATTTCTGTACTGGGCCAAGGCCCAGATAAGTCTGACTCTGAGGTTTGATCTGTTTTGGGCTATGGTTGGGTTATGTTACACACTGAGTTTACCGAACTCAGCCTTTATTTTCATCTCTAGAGGAAATTACCAACCATAGTGGGCTTGGAGCTGTCAGGGATTCGGAGTGGCCACATCATCTGCAAAGTTGGTTTTTCTAAGTTAGTTTATTTTTATTATTTTTATATTCTGATTTAATTTTGTGTTTTAAGTTGTAATAAGACCGCTATTTAAATTTCTTTTTCCGCTATGGTTTTATTTTCTGATTATATTTATACTATGACGAAACTGCTAGTGTTAGGTTGCGCGGGTTTTCAAAATTAATGAATGTTTTCAAGACTCAACAAGCACAACCAATGGATACCCTAAAGGTTGGTAAATCGGCTTTTCATTCAACCGCTGTTTTTACAAAGACCACCCCAATCACTTAAACTAGCGAATGCATACTAAGTCTTAAGTCCATGTGACACGTCAGATCTGGCCATAACGTCTGGGCCGAGTTTGGGGTGTTACAAAAAGAAAGACGGCACGATGAGAATGTGCATTGATTATCGTCAGTTGAACAAAGTGACTATCAAGAACAAATACCCACTGCCCTGAATTGTTGATTTGTTTGATCAGTTGAAAGGAGCTACCATGTTTTCAAAGATAGATCTCAGATCGGGATACTATTAGTTTAGAGTAAAAGACTCAGATATTCCGAAAACTTCTTTCTGAACGAGGTACAGCCACTATGAGTTTCTAGTTATGCCTTTTAGATTAACAAATGCACCTACTGTTTTTATGGATTTGATGAACAAAATTTTCAGACCGTATTTCGTTCGATTTTTCGTTGTATTCATTGATGACATTTTAATTTATTCAGGTGATGAAACTGAGCACGCCGAGCATCTGAGAATAGTATTACGGATTTTGCGTGATAAGCAATTATATGCGAAGTTTAGCAAATGTGAATTTTGGTTATGCGAAGTTGGCTTTCTGGGCCATATTGTATCAGCATTTGGTATTCTGTAACACCCCTTACCCGTATTCGACACTAGAATAGGGTACGAGGCATTGTCGAAACATATACGCTTGTAAACGTATTAAACCGAGTCATAAAATTTCATTCAATTTAAAATCATTCATACACATGCATATCATCCCTTATACGTGCCTACGACGCCCAATACATACTTTAGAAGTGGTCCGAAACTAAACCGTAAACTTTGGAAAACATTAGACAATTTACTGAAAATAGGGGTATACACCCGTGTCCAAGGCCATGTTCTTCACACAACCATTCACATGCTTCACTTTTCATAAGTAATCATCACACACTCATTCAACCAAGTCATGCAAGCTTACACATCTACAAAATACAACATCATAAACATATAACTTAACTAATATTAGCCATCCTCAATGGCCTTATACAAAATGAACTATCAAATATTATAGGCCAACATTTTAGGCTAAGTCATAATAACATATACACATAATCAAGTCCCTATACATGCCATAGACTTAAAAATACTTGAAGATCGTTAATATTATACCAATCAATAACTTGTTAGTGTGATAGAATCTCCGATGACCCCCAACTCAAGCTAGCATTTGTGACACTATAAGAAAAAGGAAAGGAAGGGGGTAAGGATTATCGCTTAGTTAGTAGGCATGTAAATGATAAGTAATCTATTAACATGCTTTTATAAATCTTCACAATATATTCTTAAGATAATACAATCATAATTGCACATAGCTCCACTATTTATTCATATTCATCTCAAGCTATCTACTCAAGTCATAGTCACTAAATTATTTATATCTTGAGGTAAAAAACTCTAAATTGAGATCCACTAATTTTTCCTGAAACTAGGCTAATATATCTTCTTACCATAAAATTTAAAAAATTTTTGGTTTAGCGAATAAGTACAATTTATTCTTTAAAATCACCCTGTTTTCTGTCCGATAGTTATGACCCCTCTACACTAAAAATTAATTATCTCTTCATACAAGATTTGGATAATGTTCCCACTTATTATTTTTTAAAACAGACTTATTAATGATTTTAAGTATATAAATTATAACCCATAATTATTTTTTTTTACAATTTTTAATGATTTTCCCAAATCAGAACAGGGGATTCTAAAATCATTCTGACTTTGTCTCACAAAAATCCAAATATCTCATAATATGAAATTCTTTTACTTACATCGTTTCCTTTATATGAAAATTTACTCAATAAGCTTTTATTTCATATCTTATTCAACTTCGAATTATATTTCCACCATTTTTGGTGATTTTTCAAATTCACACAACTGCTACTGTCCAAAACTGTTTTATTACTAAATTTCACTCTTTCATGTTTTCTTTGTAGTAACTTTCATTGTAACACTTACTCCATATCAATCTTCCAAAAGTTCGATCACATATCGAGCACGTTGCTCATAAGTTTACACAAATGAACCTGCACTTATTCATCACATAGTCATATTCAATTACATCTAGTCGTTTCCCGTTGAACACATCGAAATAATAACTGATGGCCGGTGGCCTGCACATAGTACCACCCTTGTAGTCAAAGTTACCTTCTTCACAAAGTGGCCTTCACATAGTACCACACTTGTGACCAAAGCTATCTTTTACACATAGTGGCCTGCACTTAGTACCACACATGTGATCGAAGCTATCGGGTAAGCATAGTAACCTCCACTTAGTACTACACATGCGACCTAACCATCTGGTACACGTAGTAGCCTACACTTAGTACTACACACATGACCTATAACCATTTTAAACACATAGTAGCCTACACATAGTACTACACATGTGTTCTCACAACGGATCATTCGTATCTTTTCTATTCTGAAGGTCTAACCAGGAAATTCCTCACTTTTCAAGATTTTACCAATTCATCCATAATCAATTTCAATTCATAATTTACATCAAGTGATCATTAGATATGCAACTACCTCTCATATAATAACAAAATATTATAACATAAGTAAAAACGATATATTATTTACATAGAAACTTACCTCAGTAGCATAATCGATGAAAAGGACTTATTCGTCATATTCTTTGCTTTCCTTTCATTCTAAATCTGAATCTCATTTTCCTTGATCTATAACAACACATTTAACTCATTTATTCATCATGCTACTCAAATTAGCCTAGATTCACATTTTGGCAAAATTTACATTTTTGCCCCTAAACTTTTTCATAATTACACTTTTGGCCTTATGCTCGTAAAATGATTTTTTATTAAATTTCCTTGTATTTTAAGCCTAGCCAAACCATTTTCATAACTATAGCAGTCCACAATTTCCATTTATTCACACACTTACAGTTTATTACTTTTTACAAACTAGTCATTTTTTACAATTTCACCGAAAATCACTTAGTAAAAGTCGTTTATTACACACCGAGCATTCATATTCTACCATTAAACATCAAAAAACATGCATTTCATCCATGGGTAAATTTTTAAACACAAACCCTAGCTCAAAATAATGGTGGAAATAGCTAAACCGAGCTATGAGGATCTCAAAAT
Organism: Gossypium hirsutum; assembly: GCF_007990345.1. Taxonomy (NCBI): domain Eukaryota; kingdom Viridiplantae; phylum Streptophyta; class Magnoliopsida; order Malvales; family Malvaceae; genus Gossypium; species Gossypium hirsutum. The sequence goes on from NC_053436.1 coordinate 37,913,414, forward strand.
TATAAAGAACATTAAAAACAAGCTAGAACAGACTTACAATTGAGCTTAAAAGCTTGAAAAACCCTGGCCATGGTCTCCTCTTGTGAAATTCAGCCATAGCTTGAAGATGGACACAATTTTGCTTTGATTTTGGCTTTTTAATTCTTTTAATTACTAAATGACCAAAATGCCCCTAACTTAAAAATATTCTATTTCACCTATTTCACGTCCATTTTGGTCCAACAAATTATAAAATGGTCTAAGTATCATTTAAGGACCTCCAATTTAAAATTTCATAACAATTGGACACCTCTAGCATGTAGAACTCAACTTTTGTACTTTTTACAATTTAGTCCTTTTGACTAAATTGAGTGGCCAAACGTTAAAATTTTTTAACAAAATTTTCAAAAAATTATTTCATGAAATCGTAGACCATAAAAATATAATAAATAAATTTTCTTACGTTTATTTGTGGTCCCAAAACCACTGTTCCGACTATGCCCAAATTCGGGCTGTTACATATTCGAATTGATTCAGCAAGATTTCGGCCATTTTGGATTGGAAGCCTCATAAGAAATGTTTCTGAAGTTCACGATTTTTTGGACTTGTTGGTTATTATAGATGGTTCATAAAAGGCTTTTCTATGATTGCAACTCTGTTAACGAATCTGCTACAGGAAGATGTAAAGTTTGAATGGTCTGAAAAGTGCCAGAAAAGCTTCGATCAATTGAAAGCCCTATTAACAGAAGCTCCAATGTTATACAACCAGAACCAGATAAAGAATTTGTGATCTATAGTGATGCTTCGTTGAACGGTTTAGGTTGTGTTTTGATGTAGGAAGGCAAATTCATAACTTATGCCTCAAGACAGTTAAAGCCGCATGAAAAGAAATATCCAACACATGACCTTAAGTTAGTAGCGATTGTGTTCGCTTTAAAAATTTGGCGTCATTATCTGTTTGGTGAGAAGTGTCATGTATATTTTGATCACAAAAGCTTAAAATATCTAATGACTTAGAAAGATTTGAATCTACGGCAGAGAAGATGGCTAGAACTGCTAAAAGACTACAAGCTTGTTATCGATTATCATCTAGTAAAAGCAAATGTTGTTGCTGATGTTTTATGTTAGAAATCATTGTTTGCATTACGTGCCATGAATACTCATTAGCTTTGTCTGATGATGGTTCGATTTTAGAAGAATTGAAAGCGAAACCGTTGTTTTTACAATAGATTATCAAAGCTCGGAAGGTTGATAATGAGATTTTAGCAAAATGATCTCAGTGTAATTTAAATTCTGATTCAGAATTCAGATTTGATAAAGATAATTGTTTAAGATTTTAAGATCAAATTTGTGTTTTGAGAAATCCAGAATTGATTCAGATGATTTTGAATGAAGTTCACAATAGTCGTTTATTTGTACATCTGGCTAGTACAAAAATTTATAACGATTTGAAACAGCATTATTGGTGGTCTAGAATGAAAAGAGATATCTCTGATTTTGTTTCAAAATATTTAATCTATCAGCAAGTTAAATCTGAACATCAGGCGTCATCTGGTTTGTTACAATCGATTATGATTTTGGAGTGGAAATGGGACAGAATCACGATGGATTTTGTATCGGGATTACCTCCGTCACCGAGTAAGAAAGATGCAATTTGGGTTGTGGTTGATAGATTGACTAAATCAGCTCATTTCATTCCAGTTCATATAGATTATTCACTTCATAAGCTTGCTGAGTTGTACATTTCTCAGATTGTGAGATTGCATGGAGTACCTATATCTATTGTTTCAGATAGAGATCCGAGATTCACATCACGCTTTTGGAAGAAACTGTAAGAGGCTTTAGGTAAAAAATTACATTTCAATACTACTTTTCACCATCAGATAGATGGCCAATCGAAGCGAATTATTCAGATACTCGAAGATATGTTAAGATGTTCCATTCTTGAGTTTGAAGGTGTGTGGGAGCAGTATCTGCCATTGATTGAATTTGCATACAATAATAGCTTTTAATTGAGAATCAAAATGGCACCGTATGAAGCCTTATATGGTAGAAAATGACATACACCTTTGTATTGGTCAGAGCTCAGTGAAAATAAGATACACGGGGTTGATTTAATAAAAGAGACTGAACCGAAAGTTAAAGTGATTAGAGATAGTCTAAAAGTAGCTTCCGATTGTCAAAAATCTTACGCAGATTTGAAACAAAAAGATATTGAATTTGAGATCGGTGATAAAGTGTTTTTGAAAGTCTCACTGTGGAAGAAAGTACTTCAATTTGGCAGAAAAGGCAAATTGAGTCCGAGGTTCATCGGGCTGTATGAGATTATCGAGTGTATCAGGCCAGTTGCTTATAAATTGTTATTGTCACCAGATTTGGAAAAAATTCACAATGTATTCCATGTATCGATGTTACAAAGAAACATATCAGATTCTTCACATGTTACTTCCCAGACTAAGGTTGAAATTTAGCCTGATATGTCGTATGAAGAAGAAGCGATACAAATTTTAGCTCGTGAGATCAAAGAGCTGAGAAATAAAAGAATAGCGTTAGTGAAAGTGTTGTGGCATCGACATGGGTTTGAAGAATCTATGTAGGACCCTGAGGATGCTATGAGAAAACAATATCCAAACCTATTCACTGGTAAGATTTTTGGGGACAAAAATCCCTAAGGGGGGAGAGTTGTAACAACCTGGTTTAGACCTTAGTCGAAATAGTGGTTTCGGGACCACAAATTTGAGTTAGAAAAATTATTTTAACATTATTTTTCGTGTTTACAGTATGTGGTTAAGCATGTGTGACAGTTTCGTATGAAAATTTAACCGTTTCTGTGCTTAATTTGATAAAATGACCTAATAGCATAAAATGTAAAAGTGCCATTTTATTTGTTAAAGTGCCAAATTGCCATATCTTTATATATGTGGGGTCCTTATGATGCAATTATACCAGTGAATTAATGTATGGACAAAATTAGACATGAGTTAGTGGATTTTAGATTAAATGAAAAAGGTTAATTTAGTAATTAAAATATTATGTTATTATAATTAAAACAAAACATCAAGTTGGTTCAATATTTGTTTGTTCTTACCGGAAATATAAAAGAAAAAGAAAGCTTGAAGCTCAACTAGGGTTTGGCTATATTTAAGCTCAATTAGGTAAGCATTTGAGCTCAGTTTTTGATGATTTTTATGTTTTTGTGATCATTGTTAAGTGTTCTAACTAGCCCATGCCTAAATTCATGAAATTACTGATAATTTGATGAGATTCCATTGATGAATTCACGAGTTTTGTGATGTTAAGTAATGAAATATGAAAGCTTGGTGCTTGATGTACATGCTTTGTAAAGTGATTTTGACTAAAAATGCATATTAGGGATTAAATTTTAAAAATGAGAAATTGAGGGACTAAAATGTGAAATAAATAAAATGTGTGGGCTTATATGAACTAGGGTAAAATTAGGCTAGGCATATAAGGAAATTTTGAGTAATTTGTGATTTTATGAATTAGGGACTAAAGTGTTAAAATGTGAAAATGTGAGGGCTAATTTGTCAAACGCCCTAAATATGTGTATATGGATTTAAGTGAAAGATTTGTTGAATAAAAAGGTTTATTTTGAATACATATAGATCAAGAAAAGAGGAATTCAGATTTAGATCGAGGGAAGTCAAAGATTATCGAGTAAACGATCCAAATCATCAATTTCGAGTAGAAGGTAAGTTCGTATGTGATAAATGATGTTATAGTTATGTTTTAATGCTTTGATAATGCATAAATTGTATAACTATTTGATTAAGATTTGAGCATGGTGATAATCAACTATGTTCGGCACTAAGTGTGCGGTTCGAAATAGCTTCGACTACAAATGGCACTAAGTGTGGGAGTTGGAATAGCTTCACCTATATGAGGCACTAAGTGTGCGATACCGAGATAGCTTTGGCTTATTGAAATGGCACTAAGTGTGCGAGATTGTTACGGCTTCAGCAAGTCATTGAAGCACTAAGTGTACGATTTCTTAAAGCATAGAAAAACTGTCGAATGAATTAAGGTATTTGAACAAGAGGTGAGAATGAAATGAATAAATACTAGAAAGTTTAGGTAGGTTCAATACCTATGTGGTAGATGATATTATGTGTATGAAGCTTGATGAATTCGTATGAACATATTAAATGAGATAGAATAGAATTAATGGATGAATTGTGAATTATTAAGTGTTTATTAGTTGATGTTTCGTATATTATAAACTGTTGATTAATTATGGTATAAACTTATTAAGCTGTAAAGCTTACTGTGTGAAATGTTCTCTGTTTTACAATGTTATAAAGCTAGCTCGGATCTGAGAATCATCAGAAACATCAACCACACTATCGGACATCTAATTTGGTACCAATTTGAGAGTTGCATATATGGTATATGGCATGTATAGGCTAGTGTGATTTTGATATGTTTTGTGTTGTGGTTAGCCATGAGACTTGGCTTGTAAATATTGGTATGTATGGCCTCTTAAGTTGGCCTAAATGGTGTGTTTGATAAGTAAGATATGTGATATTTATAATGTTTATGTGATGGTTTATTATAGGATATTGAATTAATGAGTTTATGCATTTGGAACTTTGGTAAATTGTGATGATGTTGGCATATTGAATTGGTTGAGGTTATATAGTTTGATTTATGATTGAATTGGCATGTTTTGATTGTCTTTAAATGTATACAAATGATGTAAAATTGTTGTGGTTTTAGTGTGCCTGAAATAGGTAGGAAATGTGGTTTAAACCAAGCCTAATTTCGCCCCACACGGATGAGCACATGGGCGTGTGTCTCGATCGTGTGTCTGTTATAACTTAGTTTGCAAGTCAGTATTGAGCATGACCTAGACACACGGGAGTGTCTGGTGGCCGTGTGAGGCACACAGCCTTGGCACATGGGTGTGTGTGGCCATTTCGAAGGGTATACGGGCTAGACACATGGGCATGTGGTTGGCCGTGTGACCCAAGTCAGTTTCGACCACGGCCAAGGCACACAGACGTGTCTTGTGGCCGTGTGGTTAAGTCAGTATGTATGCCCTGTTTTGCCACGATTTAGACACACGGGCATGTTTAAAGCCGTGTAAGGCACACGGCCTGTTCACATAGGTGTGTGACCTTTGAAACTTTGAAAATTTTGTTAAGTTTTTGAGAAAATTTGTATGTGCTTGGTTTAGTCACGACCCCTTTCTAAAGCATATTTAAGGTCTCGTTGACCTATGTAAGGGACTTTGTAATGATATGTGATGATGATGCTATGATGATTAAGAAATGAATGTGAGATGTTTAGATTTGTCCGATAATGCCTTTAACCCTAGTCTGACGACAAATACGTTAGGGGTGTTAGAGGTAATTTGCTAACTTGTGAACATACTCACCTACCAAAATCCATTCATCTCTTGGACATATCTCTATGTCAATTCAATCGATTAAACAAATCTTAATAGGCAAATATGTTATAGCACATACATACTTATTAAATTAAAATAATCTCTTAAACATATCCCTATGTCAACTTAAACAATTAACTCGATTTAATAAGCACATAAAAGACTATGTAAGGTAACAAAGTATCCTTACCTTGAAACAGTTTAATCACAACAATCTTCCAAGTAATGGAAGGCAATTGTATCATCAGATACATTGCTAATTTAACCCACAGCTACCTTAGATTATTAAACATGCACTGATTATGTTCTGTGTCTGTTAAATACAATTTCAATCCATTTAAATAATTAATTCTTTAGTTACCTAACAATTGTAATCCAAGAATAACTTAGTCGAAAGCATCTTACCGAGGCCTATAACAACATAAACACAATTTTAACAATTTAAGAAGATGAATTGTAATCAACCTAACATGAATTAAATTAAAGATAAAATTGATTAAATTAACCATTCCAACAACATAAATATTCATAGATATGTTTATCATAACAACAAAAAAAATTAAGGAGATAGGGAACAAGAATCAAATCAGGTGTTTTTCAGTGGCTTGACTAGCTTGCTCCGTTTTTCGTTCTCTATTGTCCTTGTCGATCGAAGCTACTATGAACACTTCAATGTTGCTCCAAAATGGCTAATGAACACCCCTTTTACAAGGGAATAAATCGGCAAGAGAGCAAGAGAATTTAGAATGGCAAAGAAGAGAGAAAGTGGAGAAAAGATAGAAAAGATGTGAATGAATTGAGATGTGTTGAATGATCAGCCAAGAGGGGATTTTATAGCTGAAGATGGCTGCTAAAATTAGCTAAAAATAGCAACCAAAGAGCCATCCCTTGGCCGGCCACACATGTGGCAAGGTCGATGGTTTCAACTTTGCTAAATTTGGCTTGGGGCATATCTACAAAGCCACCAATTGTGGAGGGGTTTGAATGCAACTTGAACAAGTCTTTGAGGGCCTCTTTGCAAGCTTAAATAATCAGCTAATAAGCTGATTTGGATCAGCTCTTGGGACGGTTTTGGGCGTCCATTTCTTAGGCAGTTCGGTTCATTCGGTTCGGTTCAACTAGAGCACTTTTTCATAATTAATTAATAATAATTTATTAACCCAAATTAAATTGGATATAAATTAAAATTAATTATATTATGAATTAATACATATAATTTAAGATGATCTTAGGCTGAAATTTAGTTTGCCTCGATACTTCAAATTACTTCTCGATTTTGTGCTTCTAGCAGTGTCAGTCGAGCCATTTTTTGCCCTTTGTGCAAATCTGTTGAAAATAACCAAAATTCATAAAAAATAATTATAAAATTAACTAAAATAACCCCCAAAATTAATTCATTTCTCGTCTCGAGTAATGCACAAATTTAACAAGAATTTCTCGGAAACACCTTTGAAAAATTCCTTCAAAACAACATTCTTCCCAGAATTATGAATTTAATATACTTATGTTCAAAAATAATAAATTGGATAATGCTTACTTAAGTATACATATCGTTCAAATTAATCTAAATCATTCTTATGATAGCCAAAACTTAGACTAAATGTTTCCTAATAAAGTCATGTTAACCCTTACCAGTTTAATTTTATTCCCTTGTTCAATTAAGTTGCAATCATTCAGTTTAACTTTTGCCTTCATATGTTGCACGTAGCAATTTCTCTCCACTAATGTATGTAGCATTGGAACTTGAATCAATAGGTCTTTAACAAGGTTATAACTTGGCTAGGCTTAGGGGTAGGTAGAAGATAGATAATTTTAGGCTAAAAACCATAGACACAGCTTGCATCGGACCTTCAAAATAATTACCTTCAATACATCAACTTTCTTTTCTTTCACATGCTCTTTTGTACATCTTATTTTAAGAACTCATGCTTTTGTTTTTCACACAAGCATTTTACTGAATGTACTACAATTTTAGAGCATTTGATACTTCTTTTCAACACCTCCAAACTTAATTTCAAAGAATACTTTGAATAGTACTGAGCCTAGTGTTTGGGACAATTTTAAGATAGTTAAGAGAGAAGAGATTGCTAAATTCCTAAGGGTTCAAATAAAATTAGGCCATATAGTCTCAAAGTTGAGTTTCAAAGGATAAAAATTTCATCATGGTTAGCTTGAAAGGCTCAAACAATCCAAACAACAATTGCCTAAATCATTTTCAGCATTCCATGCTTCCCAGGATTTCGCCTTAAGAAACTACTAAGTGAATTCTAAAGACTTAAACTTTCATGCATGTCTAACTTTCCTAAGGAACTAAAAATTTTATGGTACAATTTTTATGCAATTAAAAATTCATTTATGTCATTATTAAGCTAACATAATAATTATTGAAATATGCAAACTTTATTTATACTGAAGTTTAGCATACTTAACAAAATTTCAAATTTATTGAACAAAGTATATCCTAATCATAATGAAAAGAAAATTTTATTCTGAGTGGAAATAATTTCAATTTTTCGGTCCCCCCTACTGAAGATGAACAATGTTCTCATTGTTAAAAGTGAATAGATACTATACACCAGGTGGGATTCTAGAAAAGAGGAAGTGAGTCAAATTGACTGGTTAAGTACCAAGCTCTCTCAAGATCCAATCCTAGACATGTATATAACTATAGCCACACTTTATAATTTGCGACTTGTTCATTTTTATTCATGATTTCCATCTCTTGCTTTATTATGTGAAAATAAAAATTCCTAATTAAGCTTAATCCTAAAATGACCTAAGAATAGAAATAAAATAAAGTCAAGATCCCCCATGTTATTTATTTGCAGATCCTTTCGAATTTGAGTCATCTTTTGGTCCATCATCATTTCCTTCGCATGAATCGCTTCTTTCTTTCTTCGATAGTGGACTCTATGGTTCAAGTATGAAATCTAGAAACTCAGGCACAAAAATAAATGGGTCATTGTATATTTTCGTAAAAGCGCTTCTCATTGAGTCATCCCTTATTTTTCAGTATCTCCAGTAAGCTTGTTGCTGCCCCTAATATGTTGGATTATGTCCATCAACTTTGACAACTCATATCGAAGATCTAGGCGAGGTGATTGAGCTTTGAACATTGAAGTTTCGACATCAGGTTCAGCCTCTTGTTTCATTGGTTCCGCCTTACATGGGACTTTAGCTAATTGCATTGTGGGATCTTCTTCTTCTTCGGGGTCCTCATTTTCTTCAACTCGTTGCTATAGAACAGATTCTCTAGCTATTCAGTAGAGGTCCCAATCTGTGATTGTGCCCTGGGTATAGCCTGACTTATTTACGTTTGCTAGAATTTTAGCTTTCAAGCATAGAATTGTTATCATAAAGGGAAAGTAGGATGGGCCAGAACGTCTAATGGCACAATTCTGCATTTCTCTCAGGATGATTTTTCCCACATCAATGGTCTTTTTAGTTAAAATCGAGTATAATAAAACCATTTGCTCTAATGAGATTGTAGTCCCATGTGAGCTAGGCATGAGGTTGAAATGGATGAAATAGAACCATACCCTTGCGAGTGGTGTAAAATTTTCTCTTCGACAAGTGTGGATTCCTTGCTTTGACACAATCCACTTAGAACCTGGAACTGTAAGTTCCTCAAGAATTTCTTGCAAATTTTTAGGTTTTATATTGCTCATCAAGGAAGAATATTCGTCGCTTTCAAAATCAGGCAATTCAAAGAACTCAGTAATAGCGTTTGAAGTTATTGGTACCTTGATTTCGTGAATTGGAACTTCCGCCAACTCGCTTGAGGTTAAATTCGCATAGAACTCGCACACTAACTCCTCATCCACACTAGGTCTCTTCTTACGAAACAACTCCCAATTGAAAGTTTCAGCAACTTGACAAATATGAGCCATAAAATCAATATAGTTGCTTTCTTTCAAGGTGAAACCTTTCTCTGGATGCATCTATTGATTCTTGAAGATACTCTCGTATCTTGCTTTGGCTTCTTCACAATGGAACTTGTTTTTTGATTCGTCAATGGTAAAATGGTAACAATTATTTTCTCAAAATTTTAATTAATATAAATTATTAATAATTCAATAAATTGAAAAATTAGATAACTGAATAAAATTAAAATTTAGGAGAAAAATTGGTCTTATCATTTTTTTTAAAAAATTAAGAGCTCTTAAGAAAAATAATTTTGAATCAAAACATGGAAAATTAAAAGAGGTTTGGAGGTTTTTGGCTAAGGATAGGTGAAAGGGTGGTGTGCCGCTCGGGTGTGCAAAGCAGTAGCACGCAGTAGGGGATGTGAGTGGCGTGCAGATCGTTGAGTAGGTCTGGTATGGGTGGGCGTAGAAGCCGGGCACTGGTGCAGGACACAGCCTGGAGCTGGAGCAGCAGGCGCGCCAAGGAGCAACTCGGTGCTGAGCAAGACCAGGCGCGAAATGTAGCACGCGATGGAGCAGGCATACGCGTGGTGGGCGTGCGGCGTGCTGTTAACCGATCAACTAGGCAATGCTGTTGCTAGAGAAGTGCTAGGAGGTTTCGGCACTTAAGGGTTTTAGTGTTTCTGGAGGGAATGGTGTATGAATGAAAAAAATAAGAAGAGATGGGTGGAATTTATAGTGAAGGGAGTAAGACCTAGAGTAGAATTCTTAGAATAATTTAATAATTAAAAATTCTAAGTTCTAATTCTACTCTAAGTAAATAACAATTAATAATTAATATAATGTATATTAAATTATTATTTGCTATTAATTTATTAAGATAAAAACTTATCAAATAAAATATGATTAAATTAAAACTAATCCTAACTCTATGTAAAGTTGGTAATAATTAATATATATTTAATAGATACAATTATATATTAATAATTATATCTCTTTTATTAAACTGAAAACATTTATTCTAGAAGCCTTTTGAAAATATTTACAGAAAGAGCAACCAAATTTTAAAAATAGTTCAATTAAGTCCCTAAACTTAATGAAGTTTTGAAATTGAGTTGCCATTTTAAAACTTGGATCAAAATTGACCCTTTTATTTGAAAATTTAAAACTTTATTTTGCCATTTAGGGGATAATTTCTCGAAAAATTATGTTAATCAATTCCCAGAAAAGATTAGAGGGGTCACAAGCGGTCCCGCTTAAGTTCCAATCTCCTAGACAGAATTTATTTACACATACTAATCTTGAAAATATACCCTAAATCATTTATTCAAAAAGACTAACCTATAGGGTGACATCCCTAAAGGTGTCTTGTATGCTGTCCTATAATCCCATAAAGCATCATCCATTCTTTTGGACCAATATAATCGGTTTAGGCAAACTACCTTCTCCAGTATGCCTTTGATCTCCTTTTTTGCTAGTTCAGCTTGCCCATTCATCTGCAGATGGTAAGCTGTAGCAAACTTTTGTTTCATTCCATGTTTATCTAATAACCATTTCAACCACTTGTTCACAAAATAGGACCCTTCACCACTGATGATGGCTCTTGGGGTTCCAAACCTTGTGAATACATGTTTCTGCAAAAACCTTATCACAACCTTAGCATCATTTGTCGGTTATGCTTCAGCCTCAATCCACTTAGACATGTAGTCTACAGCTACCAAGATGTACTTATGACCAAAAGACAGAGTGAAAGGTCTGAGAAAATCAATATCCCAAACATCGAATAATTCTACCTTAATGATGTTTGTTCGAGGCATCTCATTTCTGTTGGTGACATTTTCGACCCTTTGACATCGATCACAACTCTTTACGTAAGCATATGCGTCTTTGAATAGTGTTGGCCAAAAGAATCCGGCTTGCAATACCTTGGCTGTAGTACGTGTACTCCGAAGTGTCCCCCACTCGGAGCTGAGTAACAATGGTATAAAATCTTATGTACTTCATTTTCTGCACACATCTCCTAATCATTTGATCTGTACACTTTTTAAACAAGTGTGGTTCTTCCCAGAAATAGTACTTCACATCGTGAAGAAACTTTTTCCTTTGATGATACGTTTTATCAATTGACATCAAACCACAAGCTAAATAGTTAGCAATATCAGCAAACCAAGGGGTATTATGGACATGATTTGCCTTCAGTAAGTGTTCATCTAGAAATGTTTCCTGAATGGGTATAAGTGGAGAATTCCCTTCTTGCGGCTCCAATCTGGACAAGTGGTCTACTACTTGGTTTTTTTACTCCCTTTCGATCTTGAATTTCTAAATCGAACTCTTGAAGTAGAAGTATCCATCGGATCAGTCTCGACTTAGCGTCTTTCTTGGCAAGCAAATACTTAATCTCCGAGTGGTCCATATAGACAGTCAACTTGGTACCTACAAGATAAGATCGAAACTTGTCAAAAGCAAACACAATAGCAAGAAACTCTTTCTCTGTTACCGTATAATTCAGTTGAGCCCTTGTCAGAGTTTGACTTGCGTAGTAGATGGGATGAAAAACTTTGTTCCTATGCTGACCCATAACAGCTCCTATCGCAAAGTCACTTGCGTCACACATCAATTCAAATGGCAAATCCCAATCTGGTGTGACTATTATGGGTTTCGTAACTAATCGACTCTTCAAATCATTGAAAGCTATTAAACACTCTTCATCAAATTTAAATGTCATGTTCTTCTCTAATAATTTGCATAAGGGTTTAGCAATTTTGGAGAAGTCCTTAATAAATGTTCAATTGAAACTGGCATGGCCCAAAAAGCTCCTAACACCCTTTACAGATGTCAGAGGTGGGAGTTTTTCAATAACATCTACCTTTTCTTTATCTATCTCAATTCCATGTCTTGTTATCTGATGCCTTAGAACAATACCTTCTTGTACCATGAAATGACACTTTTCCCAATTGAGTACGAGATTTGTTTCTTAGCATCGCCTTAGTACCTTGGCTAGATTGGCTAGGCAATCGTCATATGTATCTCCAAATACTAAAAAATCATCCATAAAAACTTCCAAATATTTCTTAATTATGTCAATAAAAATAGACATCATACATATTTGAAATGTAGCAAGTGCATTACATAAACCAAATGGCATGCACCTAAATGCGAATGTACCGTACAAGCAGGTGAATGTTTTCTTTTGCTAATCCTCTAGTACTACTGTAATCTGATTATACCCCGAGTATCCATCGAGAAAATAGTAATATTCTCACCTTGTGAGTCTATCCAGCATCTGGTCCAAAAATGGCAAAGGGAAGTGATCTTTCCTAGTCGCCTTGTTCAGCTTTTGGTAATAGATGGAAATTCTCCATCCTGTAACCGTTCTAGTCGGTATCAACTCGTTATTCTCATTTTCAATGATTGTGATACTTCCTTTCTTTGGCACGCACTGGATCAGACTTACCCATGAACTATTTGAGATAGGGTAAATTATACTCGCATCTAACAACTTGATGATTTCTTTCTTGACTACGTCCTTCATGATGGGGTTTAGTCTTTGTTGTCCATCAATCATCCCTTTTTCGCCATCTTCCAGGATAATCTTGTGCATGCATACAGATGGACTAATACCGCGAATATCGGCTATGGTCTATTTGATAGCCTTCTTGAATTGTTTCAACACCAGGATGAGTTTCTCTTCTTGCTCAGTAGTTAATTCTGCTGAAATAATCACAGGAAAAGTAGAAGAGTTACCTAAATAAACAAATTTCAAATGTAAGGGAAGTACCTTTAGTTCTAATTTAGGTGGCTCCTCGATTGACACTTTTGGTTGGGCATAATCCTTTTTCTCTAATTCCAAAGATTCAAAACAGGATTGCGGATTAAAACCCCTTTGATTAGCTTCTAACAAAGCTAAGTATCCATCCTCCTCTTCATCATTTGGAGGATCTGATGTCAACATTCATTTCAATGGGTCCTCAACATAGTTGAGTTTCTTTTCCATGATTAAATCTTCTAAATCAGATACTGTAGAACAATCATCAATTGTGCCAGGACATTGCATAGACTAAAAAATGTTAAATGTTACCTGATCATCCTGAACATGCATAGTAAGCTTTCCCTTCTGTACAACGATAAGGGTCCTTCCGGTTGCTAAGAATGGTGTTCTTAGGATGATTGGATCCTCTTTGTCTGCTTCAAAGTCTAGAATCAAAAAATCACCAAGAAAGATAAATTTGTCTACATGTACCAATATGTCCCTTCTAGGTGTGCTAAGGATCAATCTGCTAATTGAAGTGTAACCATAGTAGTTCTAACTTCACCTATCCCTAACTTCCTAAATATTGACATGGGTATCAAGTTGATACTCGAACCTAAGTTACATAGTACTGCACCACAATATGTTGCTCCAATGTTGCAAGGTATGGTAAAACATCCAGGATCCTTCAACTTTAGGGGTAATTTTTCTTGAAGATATGCGTTGCATTCCTTTGTTAGGGCTACCTTATCAAATTCTCCAAGCTTTCTTTTTTTAGACAGGATATCTTTCATGAATTTGATGTAGTTTAGCATTTGTTCAAGTGCTTCAACCAACGGGATGTTGATATGAAGTTGCTTGAGTACGTCTAAGAACTTCTTGAATTAAATTTCCTACTTCTGCTTCTGAAGTCCTTGAGGGTATGGTGGTGGAGGTTTCTTTACTGGAACTGGTTGATTCTTTTTTTGTGGCAATTCTGCATCTAATGGAGTTGTTAGTTGGTTAGAATTAGCTAGTTCTGAAGTCACCTTGTAGAATTTTATAGATTCTAGTTCTTGTGAATATAGAATTTCAACGTTCGGTTGAACTTCATCTGAGTTTTGAGCATTAGCTGGCTCGTTTTGAACTTCGATGGTGTTGGGCTCTAATATCTTTCCACTCCTCAGTGTTAATGCTTTACAATGCTCCTTCCCTAGATTCCTCGAATTCTCCGTATCACTAGGTAAAGCACCTTTTGGTCAGTTTCTGAGTTCAGTAGCAAGTTGGCCCATTTGGTTTTCCAGGTTTTTCAATGTAGCTGCTTGGCTTTGTATTAAGGCATCATTCTTCGCCATGTATGCTATTGAACTTCCTCTGAGTCTTGAGCATCAGCTGGCTCCTTTTGAACTTCAATAGTGTTAGGCTCTAATGTCTTTCCGCGCCTCAGTGTCAATACTTTACAATGCTCCTTCCCTGGATTCCTAGGATTCTCCATATCACTAGGTAAAGCACCTTGTTGTTAGTTTCTGACTTTAGTAGCAAGCTGGCCTATTTGGTTTTCCAGGTTTTTCAATGTAGCTGCTTGGCTTTCAATTAAGGCATCATTTGTAACACCCTTAGCCCATATCCGTTGCCGAATTAGGGTTATGAGGTATTACCGAACATATTACAATTTATACAGATGTGCATTATAAATTACAATTAGAGATTTAAATTACATCAATGCTTATAACTTAATAAAAATATCAAACCTAAAAAAAAAAGATTTATCATTCGCAGCATAGTATAAGTAAAACATAATCCAAAATTTATATCAAAACAATTTATACATATACAGAACATATAACACATCAATAACTTCGTTATTGAATATTAGACCTAATCTTAAGTAAGCCATGCGTATACAAAAGTTATATATCGAAAGAAATAAATTTCATTACTAACATTTTCATTCATATTTGCGGCTCCAATATGTTGATCCGTATGAAATTTCATATTTCATACAATAATATAATTTAATACATCCATTCGAATAAATGTATACATAAATAAAATCGTCTAAGCATATTTGGATAAAGCATTATATTAAGTAGCATTTACGGTTTAATAGATGACTAACATACAAGAGATGCAATATGTTACACCGAGCTCAAGTACATTACATCATTTTAACTTAAACCATTTTCGGACACAAATAACAACTTCTGCATAAACTCATAATAAAACCAATTGAAATCTTATTACATAATTTAACAAGCAATCACCCATGAAACTTAGTACAATATAACATGACCGAACATGCTATTTATGCTTTTAAAATATATATAGTGCGCACTTACACTAAAATTTCAAGGCCACGCTTAATATTTGAATTCATAACAAAACAATTGACTAAAACAATTATGGAACATTTTTCCTTACTTAATACCTTGCTTAGCCGAATCATATTAATTAAAACCACATTCACGTCCAAAATTTCCATCACCGAATTATTAAAACTAAACTCATTAAACATTATAACTAAGAACTTATTAGATCAGGACTAAGCATAATAAGCAAAATTCACATATATATATTTTATCTCAGTATGAAACACATCCAGACCATCCAAACATACTTATGGTCGATTCTTTCATACCTCATCCTAAGTCATTAACTAACTTTAATGCACAACAAAACACATAGCACAAATATTATTCATCCATAGAATAAAATACCATAGCCAAAATAAACTCAAACCATAAGCAAACATAACCGAAATCAAACATAGAAATTAAGCCATTTTCGCATGGCTCAAATTATACAGAACTGAAAGCCTACATTTCAAAAGATAATCCAGCCTATACATGCCATAGGTTTGATAGTTCACTTATGAAGGTACCAAAAATAGTGGATAGTGTAATAGACTTTGCTGATGATCCCCGAGCTTGTAACTTGCATCCAAAATCTATAAAACAGAAGCAAATATGCACACAGTAAGATATCTTAGCTTAGAAAGTCATAAGCAAATAAACAACTCAATAATATAGTCAACTCATATTAACTAAACGAATTACATTAACATTACCATGCCTGACCTCAAACCTACAAATTCCATAATTAATACATTTTCATAGACAATTACCCACCTAGGTCGAATACTCACATAGTCATTTTATCATATTATTAATCAAACTTCCAAACCAAATAGTCATAATAAACCATACATACTTTTACTCACATACGCAAGCTCAATAATCATAGTACAACATCACATATATTTATATTACCTATATGGTCGAATATACCAAATCATGCACATATTTAGGAAACATTACAAGGATACACAAGTTATTCATTCACAAGCCGAATACACATACCACATACACAAATATTCTTCATTTGCATCATACATGATTTACGACCAATATTCAAAGTACTTACTTACCTTACCTCAAGTAGGTATCAAGTTAATTCGTACCTGCCACTTAGCTCATTTTACACATTCGAACACAACTTATCTTTGCCCAATGAACCATTCAAAATTGGACAGGATACTCAGATAATCACACATATCATACAATGCCAACGTCCCAGACGTGGTCTTACATGTAGCCACATATCGATGCCACTGTCTTAGACAGGGTCTTACTCACACACATATATCGGAATCACATATCGATGCCATGGTCTTACTCGCACACATATATCGGAATCCTATGTCATGACATATGTATCCTAACTATTCCTAAGGTTCTTACGGGGCTTTCAGACGTCGTAACTTGGTCGAAACGAATACATGCACATGCTTACCAAGCTTAAACACATTCGGCAATAGCATATATAAATTCATATATTTCATTTCAGCAAATATACTTTGCATATAATTAAAATTAAGTACGTCTATTTGGTTATAAACTTACCTTGGACAATGTAAAATGAAACGGGATAGCTAGTCGACAACTTTCGTTTTTCCCTGATCCAAATCTAATTTCTTTGGTTCTTGATCTAAACATATTCAAATTAAGCTCATTCTAACATATTTTCATTCAATTTAGTCCAATAACACATAAATGGGCAAATTACCATATTACCCTGACATTTACACTTTTTATAATTTAGTCCATATTGCACAAAACACAAAATATGCAAAATTTCACTATACCCATGTTAGGCCGAATCTTACCCATATTCATACAAGTACATATAATTCATTTATTTCACATTTTAGTCCCTCAAATTATTATTTTTTCAATTTAGTCCTAATTACTCAAAATCATCAAAAACTCCAATACAAAACATGTTAATCTAAAACATATCTTTCATATTTCATCATCAAACAAAAAAAATCATAAGCTCTTAACAATGGCATAACTCAAAATGTTCACCAAAATAAAAAATTCAGGCATGGGTTTACTATTACTCGAAGCAACGATCCCAAAAATGTAAAAATGATCGAAAACCGACTAAGAACGAACCTTGAACTAAGCTTGGAAGATGGCCAAACTGGGTTTTCCTTTTCTTTTCTTCTTATTTATGTTTCGGTTTTGAAGATAATAATATAAAGACATATTATAAGCTTTTTATGTTTTATTATACTTATAATAACATTTTAATTAATTACTATTATACCCTTTATAATTAAATAACTAAAACACATAATACAAGGGTACAATCGGCCATTACCTATTCAAATGTTCTATTTACCACTTTAAGGCTTCAATTTAAAAAGCCAATAGCAATTCAGTCCTTTATACAAATAACCATTAAATTGTCATTCTACGCGATTAATTCCTTTTATTTAATCGGGCACCTAAATGACAAAATTAAATCACAAAAATTTCACAGATATAAATTCACACAAAATAAACGCAGAAAATAATTTTCAAATAATTTTCTGACTCAGATTTGTGGTCCCGAAACCACTGTTTCGACTAGGGTCTAAATAGGGCTATTACAACTCTCCCTCCCTTAGGGACTTTCATCCCCGAAAATCTTACCAGTGAATAGATTTGGATAACGCTCTTTCATTGTATCTTCTGGTTCCCACATTGCTTCTTCAACTCCGTGTTTGTGCCATAGTACCTTAAGTAATGAAATTTTCTTATTTCGTAACTCTTTAATCTCAAGAGCCAGAATACGAATTGGCTCTTCCTCATATGTCATATTGATGCGTGATATTCATAACAGGTTTTAAAAAATTATAAATGAATCATTCTTGAGACTAACTTATTATCCCAATTAAGGCAAGTGTACCTATCGAACAGTAGTATAGTTCAGCAAAACCAGATTGTCGAACCCAAAGGAACTACGAGTACTAGTATTTACTTCCTTTTTATTATCTAGCCTAAAAATCAAAAGGTTTGGTTATCTAAACTAATTACCAACTAACAATGCACAGAAAGAAAACTTAGGAAAATAGTTTTGGGAAAAATTCGATTGATTGAGACAATACCAAAGGAATTATCCACCTAGACTTCACTTGTTATTTGACTCTGAATCAGACGATTTATTCATTTGACTTGATCCGTAGAAATCCTTAAGTTATATTATTATCTCTCTCAAGAATAATAATGTCTAACCCTAGGTTGAGTAATTGAAATCTCTTTCTAATTAACACCCTAGAATTGCATTAACTCGATCTATGGATTCCCTTATTAGGTTTCACCCTAATCTGGCAAAATCTTGTCACCCTATCTCTAGGCGTGCAATCAACTCCGCTTAATTATGACAATTTTACTCTTAGACAGGGTCTATTCCTCCTCTGAATAAGAGTGTTAACTTGAATCAATATCTTGGAATATTAAAACGAGAATTAAAAACACATAATTAAGAACAAGTTAAATATTTATCATACAATTCAGATAATAATAACAAGATCTGTTTTAGGTTTCATTGCCCCTAGGCATTTAGGGGGATTAGTTCATAATTGTAAAAGAAAACATCTCAAAAGCATAAAGATAATAAAACATAAGAAAACCCAAAACTCCTGAAGGAAATTGAAGGGAGATCTTCAGTCTTGATGAAGAATCTGGCTTCTGAGATGGATCAATCGACTTTCCTTGAGTAATTCCTTGCCTCCTACTTTGCGTCCTACTTTGCGTCCCCCTTTCTCCTCCTCCTCTAGGGTGTTTTTATAAGCTTTAGGATGCTTAGAAGCCCTCAAAAGTGCCCTTTTCTAAATTGGACTAAACTTGGGCTCGGCAGGGACATACCCGTGTGCGATTACTTAAGGCTGTGGTCAAGGCTGTTAAATGGGCACGAGCGTGCGATCTACCCATTTAAGTCGTGCTTCGATCTTGCCAATGGGACATGGCCATGTGACACGCCAGTGTGAGGAAGTCCAGGCTGTGTTGATTTCCCTCGTGGGTCTATTTCTCCGTTTTTGGCCTGTTTCTAGCTCTTTTTACTCTCCTATGCTCACCTAAGTATAAAACATGAAATTAATGGATTAGGAGCATTGAATTCACCAAATCTAAGGAGAAATCATCCGTAAATGTGCTAAGTATGGAATAAAAATATGTATAAATTACGGTTTATCAAATACCCCCACACTTAAGCGTTTGCTTATCTTCAAGCAAAATCTGTAACTCACAATCAAAATAAATTCTTCGCAATTTATAATCCTTATCAATAATGTCTCAAAATAATCCATAAGTATTCATACATTGAAAATTTAACTAAAAGTACATCAAAGTTTCAAACATTCCATGTTGAGCATTTTATCACGAAAACATAGGTGTCTCCCCTTATCAACGTGATTACCTTTGATCAAAATATCGCTGAGTTTAACATCCTCACTAAAGATTCACTCAAATCACTCAAGGTGTTTAAGCACATCAATAAAAGCACTCATTAGTCAATATGAAAAGTTATTACCATAAGCTTGCTTGAAAATCAAATCTCCACCACCATATATTGAGCTGATACATTAATCAAAAAGGTCTTTTTAAAGGGTTCTAACGTGGCTTTGGTTAGGGGATGTGGTCATAAGTTGAAAGAAAAGGTTAGAATCGAGATTGGATTGAAAAATTACCTAGCTAGAAAAATGATTAGTCATCAGTTGAATACAAGTGAGCTTCTTCTCAGAATATGGAATTAACGCTCAAGCTCAAAAACGACGAATTACAACTAATATGTATTGAAGTACACACACTTTCTTTTAAGAACAAATCAAATACATAGAAGAGGAAAACATAGCTAAGAAATTAGTTCAAATCAAATCTCGACAAAAATAGGGATCAAATTAGGGGATTTCAACAATAATGGGTTATGTGTTAATATTGAAGGTAAATCAATTAATGGCTTGTTAGGCTCAAAGGGGTTCACTAAGGGTTAATTATGAAGGTAGGCTTTTGTGGAATGAGTGGGTAAAACCTAAGTGCCTTTATCATCTTGACATATCAAATCAAATGGTGTTGTCTTGACATGCATAATCAAGCAAGTTCTAGCATAACAAATCAATACTGAAGCACTCATAATAAAAGCGACCATGAAAGGAGTAAAATATGCTCTAAAGGCTCAAGATCTCACAAAAATTATGGCTTTTTGATGTTCAAACTTGTGAATTTCAACTCAAGTTAATACCTAAACTTAGGGAAACAACTTAAAAGTTTTTAATTCTTCAAAAATCAACTTATCATGCTTGATTCCCTAATGTCTTAAAGTTTAAACAATCAATGCATAAATGCCCATGTTTTAACTCAAGACATATCAATAAAAATCATAAGTTAATTAAAATTCATTCTAATAGTGATATGAGTGATTCACGTGAGAATAAGACAAAATTTAGGGATTTCTAATGATGATATGAAAGACTCTCCCCCCCACACTTAAGATGTACATTGCCCTCAATGTAAAAATATAGATATATTGAAAAAGATAGGATTATAATCATGAGATAGGGAGAGAAGTGAAACTTCCTGAATGTTGAATGAATTCCTTGAACTAGAGTTATGGAGAATAATTAGCGTAAGACTGGAGGAGGATACTCTGGTGGTGGTAGAGGTTCATTAGTCCATAAGTCCTACGCCAAAAGAATATTATATCTGGTGGTAGCTATGGTCTTGGTCGAGCAGGACATGGCAGTCGTGGAGAACCTTTCCTGGTGGAGTTTTTAGTTCCTATACGATGATGAGCTTTGGAGCTTTTTATAACTATGACAGAATTAGGGACTTTTTAGGAAATATAAGGAAGCATAATTACTTGTAATGAAATAGCCGAAATTAAAAATTGTAAAATAATAATTATAAAACCTAATAAAAATAAGCTTAAAAAAATAAAAAGTAGTCTTAAAATAGAATAAAAGTAAAATAATAAAATAATAAATAAAAGTTTTTAAACATCTTCATCGCTAGATGGTTCGCGAGGTGGGGGTGGCGACGAGATGTGGAAGTGCTGACAAATCTGCTATAGAGTAGCATCAATGTTATCGAAGCGCTAAAAACATTGTTGCTCGAATCGAGTAAGGTGTTCAGAGAAGTCAGGTATAAAGCTGCCACATGAACTGGAGGAGAGGGGGTGGTGGCTGAGTTGGTGGATCCTCGTGACGTGGAGGGACATCATCAATAATGTCCTCTGGGTCTTCCTCCTCGATGGACTGGGCGAGGCGGTACTGAGGAGGGTATGTGCCACGTCGTTTCTCAATCATCCTCATACTTAGCATGCTCGAGATGCCCTATGGGGGCATTTGGCTGATGAGAGTGAGGGAGGATGATTGTGCTGCTGTATTGAGGAGCCCAAAGTGCCGAGCCAATCGAGTCGCATAGGGCCTGATAGAGATGACCCCTCTCCTGTGTCGCTCCATCTGGTGGCGGATGGTGAGGATGATAAAGTGAGCAAGGTTAAGGACGTGCCCGTTCGCCATGCTCCATAAGAAATAGGCATCATGGGTGGTGACGACGCCGGTGCTCTCTCGTCTCCCTGTCAAAGTGTGAGCCAAGATGACATGTAGATATCTCAAGGATGGAGGGAGAGCCGATGCCTTGGAGTGGCTAGGATCGTAGGTGGCAGAGGCAGGGACGAGGTTCCTTCAGCATTTTGAGGGGGAGTAGTGGATGTGGCAGTGGAGGGTGTCAAGTTCATTTTCGTCGATGAACTCCTCCATGTATAGTCCTAGTGCAACCCTGAACTTGGGTACGCTCAACTGGCGTACTAGACCACCAAGGCAGAACTGGACCATTCCAAGATCGTCGAAGTTGGTCATGACGGCCTGAAGATGGAACGTTGAGCAGAGTTCCAATGTGAACTCTAGATACGTCGGCTCGACGATCTCAAGGAAGAGCCCCCACGAGTCAATCGTCAGGAGGGCTCGGACCGTGTCAGCCAAATGAATCTATTCAAGTGTGGCCTAGTCAATGCAGCGGCCCACACCTAGGGTTCGGGCCCATAATATCTAATATAATTCCTCCTTGCGTCTCAAGGGAACTTGGAGGAACGGGTGCCTAATCTCCGTGGTAGGACCCGAGGATGACGCTGCTCCTTTTCTCTTCTTCAAGGCGGGAATAACGGTCTTCTTACCACGTGAGGATGACATTGTACCTGTGTTGAAAAATTGGAATTCAACCAATACGTCCCAAAAATAGCACGAAAGCACAAAACTAAATACAAATATTTCACTAGACTTACGTAATTGATGAAGTAAACAAAACTAAAACAACTAAAGTAAAAATATTAAGTTATTTAAATAGGACTATGAAAATAATGTAACAGGAATATGAATGCATGTGAGTAAGCATAAATTTTATGGAAATAAGGAAAAATGAAAGAGTATAGCATAATGTAGTAACTAAAATGAAAAAAATTTTATAAAACAAGCATGAGTATTTTAATATTATAACTATGAATATTCATTCAAAATAGTTCAATAGAGTAGAGATGTAACACCCCTATCCCGTAACCGTCGCCAGAATAGGTAAGGGGCATTCCCGGACTTGTAACTCATGTCAGAACAGTAAAATTTTGAAATTTTTCTTGAAATAAAGATCGTTCAATTAAATAAGTACTAAGCACAGCCAGAGGTAAAATTTAAACTTCACTAAGTAAACATTCAAAAGATGCCATTTTCGCATGGCTTAGATACATTAACCAAAAATATTCTTCCGCCACTAGTCTATTCTATACATGCCATAAAATAATTCTAAACATAACAGTAACAAGCAGTGGATAGTGATAGTGTGACTAGTTGCTGACGATCCCCGAGCCTGTAGCTTCGCAATGAGATCTATAAAACAGAGAAAACAAAGCAAACGGAGTAAGCATTACGATGGTTAGTAAGTTTTAAGCAGTGTCAACAGATAACAATCAATTTATAACATAGTTGTTCGTATTTTTATTTCACTCCTCCTTCGGGCATACCATCCCTTTACCGAATATGCACATAAACTTTCACATAAAAGTGAGCTTATGTGACATAGATATATTGTATGATTTCACATAACCTCTCACACTGATCCAATGTCACATAATCGTAGGAATAGTCTCATAGATTGCTCTCGTATGCATCACATAACTACCTTATGATTTAGTTCAAATCAAGCTCACATATAAACTTGGAGTACATACCTGTTTAACCCTTCGCATTGAATATATTTATAAGCAATTCTTATTACGAAGTCTTATTGCTTTAACCTCTACTCGGATTATCGGCGAGACCTTTAGCTCAGACGAAATCTCCACACGAAGTTATCGGGCCTTACCCGGACAAAATCTCCACACGTAGTCATCGGGTCTTACCCGGACATAATCTCCACACGTAGTCATCGGGTCTTACGCGGAATATATTTCCAAGTTTCATGTACATTTAATCACATGTTACAACATTCACATCGACTGTCATGTTTGTAATTCATTTGTCTCATCAAATATCTAATAATACACACCTTTCACATTTGGTCGTTCGGCCACGATATACGCACATCGCCTACATATTTCACACTAGCCATTCGGCTTTACCACATATACATATCTCATACATATTTCACACTAGCCATTCGGCTTTACCACATATACATATCTCATACATGTTTCACATTAGCCATTCGGCCTTATCACACATATGCATGTTCACATTCATCACATTGGCCATTCGGCCTTAGCACATATATGCATGTTCACATTCATCACATTGGCCATTCGACCTTATCACACATATGCATGTTCACATTCATCACATTGGCCATTCGGCCTTAACACATATATGCATGTTCACATTCATCACATTGGCCATTCGACCTTATCTCATATATACACATAAAATCCTAAATCAAAATATAAATTTTCATGTATTCACATCACAATTATCCAAATATACTTCACATACCACATATACTATCATGTATACACTTTGTCTTGGCTGAATCTACATCAATCATTTTCCAATGAATAATTCAATTTCACGCCATACTATCATTTCATATTCGAATACTCATAAACTTACAATTTCACAAATTTTTATATCAAAGATCCATCTAACACTCATATATCATTTTACAATATCACGATTTAGAATTCACGTATGGGTTTAATCAATAGCTTATGAGCAACTAAAACAAGTTTTTATCCATGTTTACAACAGAATCACATATTCACTACGAGCTGTTTTCCTGAGCAATGGTCACTAAATTATTTATAACTGGAGCTACAAAACTCCAAATCACTTGCTGTTAATTTTCCTAGAATATAGACTCGTATATCTTCCATCCATAAAATTTCCAGAATTTTAGGTTTGGCCAATCAGTACCAGATTTTTCTTAAAGTTTCCCTGTTTCACTGTTTGACTAATCTGACCAGTCTTCACTACGAATCAAATTTCTCATTGTGCAGAATTCAAAATATGTTCTATTTGATTTCATGTGAAACTAGACTCATTAAGGAGTCTAAGAATATAAATTTTATCTTATAACCATTTTTGTACAAATTATAATGATTTTCTAAAAACAGAACAGGGGATTTCGAAGTTATTCTGACACTGTCTCACACAACTTTAAATATCTCTTTATAGGAAATTTATTTGCTTACACGGTCTCTTTTATAAGAAACTAGACTAATTAAGCTTTGATTTCACATTTTATTCAGCCTATAATTCCACACCAACCATTTATAGTGATTTTCTAAAATCACGTTACTGCTGCTGTCCTAAGCAAATTATTACAATTTGCGCTTAAATTTCCAAGTCCAAACACTTATGAACTTACCATTTGAGTTTAAGACATATCATGGCCACATCATATCTTATTAAATCAACTCATTATGTCCTAATATGATTGAATTTACTCAACGTTTAATCACTTAAAACTTACCTCGGATATTTTGAATAGTTGAGGATAGACTACTCGATTGCTTTTTCTTTTCCTTTATCTGATTTTGACCCTCTTAGCTTTTGAGCTTGATTCAAACAAATAGATCTTATTTAATAACTTATCAAATTAGCTATTCGATTAAATACATGTATATTATACAATTAAGTGCGAATGATTTTATTAACTAGTTATTCAAGCATTATACATATGCTCTACTCATGCCCCATCGAACATAATACCAGCTTAATACCTTGCATATTAGGATTTCATAGACATCATTTATTTTCACATAATACACATATTGTCCCAAATCGACACAAGAGTGAAACGCATCACTCAAAATGCCGAAATCCAATTAAGTCTACCATTATAGCATTATCATATTTATGTACTTGGTAAGTTGGGTTTGAACACGTTTGGCACTAGGTGTCCAACCAAATATTCCTTGAACACTAAACTCAATTTATAATCTTTCCTAATTAGAACATTTAACACCGACTAGACATGTTTACAAGCCTAGGCTGAATATTATTTTAGACATTCGAGAAATCATTTCTCAACTCAACTAAATTTTGTATATCACACTCAAATATTCACACTAGTTTATTTTAACAATATAGCTGAAACCCTCAATTGACTAACACAACCTCTTAATTCAATATAAACACGCATACATATATATATACAACCTAAATCCCTTTCTTAACTCGTGATTCACTAACTTGGGAGTTATTTTCTAACAAATTTTAACTTACTCTAATACCGAGTGCTACTCAAGCTTTAAGCTCATGTCCTTTCATTATTAAGCAAATGTTATAACATAACTAACATCCCTTTTTCAATTTGAACATCAACACATAAAGAAATTAAACACAAAGATTCATAGCCGAAACCTATACGTAACATCATTCAAGGTTTAATCCCCTAAATTCATGCACAAAGCCGAACCTATTGAGAGATGTATATAAAACAATATCTAGTTAGTACATTCAAGCACCTACGGCATTCCCTTCAATTTAATACTAAGACAAACCAAAAGATTTATTCATGTAAATTCAAAAATTTCAAGTTCATCTCTTTCACATATAAATACCAAAAATTAAGTATTTACTAGCTTAAACTCTATTAAACCTTAAAACATCAATCTATCCCCTACCATTTTCCCCCATGGCCGAATGCTCAAGACACCATAAAACTAAAAATTTTGTCATGGGCTATGTAATGAACTTAATATCTAACTCAAAATATGCTAAAAAAATCCATAAGCTAACATGAATTTCTCATCTTATTCATGACTTAGAATCACCGAATGGTTGCTCCCTCTCTCCCTCTTAGAATCGGCCAAGAAGAAACAAGAATAAAGACTTGTTTCTTTCACCCCTTTCCTTCTTTTCTTTACTTTATTTCTAACCTTTTATTTTATTCTTTCCCCCATAAAACACTAACACCAAATGTTTATAATAGGCTTTAACTTTTAGCATGGCTGGCCACCATCTTGTTCTTTGGTTAATTTGACATGCAAGTACAATTATTTTGCAACATGCATAAATAGGCCACTTTACAATTGCCTAGCACACTTCTAAATTTTCTCACATAAGTCCTATTTACTAAAATTCACCTACAATTAAACAAAATTCAAATATGAAATTTTCACACATGCATATATACATATAACAAGCATCAAATATGACAGCTAATTATTTTTATGACTCAGTTTTGTGGTCCCGAAACCACTTCCCGACTAGGGTCACATTAGGGGTGTTACAACTCTTCCCCCCTTTAGGGATTTTCGTCCCCGAACATTTCTACCGATGCATAGTTTAGGATAACGTCCTCTTATTGAATTATATTCATATAAACATTAGCTCATCGATAGCAATTGTAATTCATTATTGATTTCGCATCGATCTATAAAATCATTTTCTTATCTTAAAACAAATACATAAACATTTCTACAAGTATGAACATATATCTCATTTTCTTGATTTCATAAGCAATAATCACTTAATTTAATTCACAAATGCATTTCAAACACATATTAAGCACATATTAACATGTATAATTCACATTATCAACCCACATATTTGTAACCCACATTTTCATTCATGTATAAGCTGTAACCTGACCGAAAGTACACATATGCTCAAACATCCCAATAAATATCCTTTATAACTCCATCATATCTCACTATTCAACTTAACCTATTTCCAGCAGAAAATCGACTTCCCCATACCTGAACATTGAATTCATTTAGCACATTCAATCACCGTTAACGATACCCGTATACAACCGATTTGGCATAAAGCCTCATATAGTATACCGGCATAGGATTTATTTTAGCACATAACCCATATATCCAAAATTATCAGCATTCATCAAAAATTCTTACAGACTTTCCAATGTCGAACTTAATCGAAATAATTTCTTGAATATGATTAACAAAAAAATAGGGGTCATTTAGCAATAGCACATATGACTTCATATACCGAGCATTCCATAGACTAAATCCGTAACACATTTATAACATGGATTCATTTCTTAACAACATATCCACCATCTTTTTACGTAGTCACTTATTTAGTATACATAACATAATATAATATGAACTCACAAATTTTTACTTTCATTTGATTTTCACATTCCTTCCGTACATACCTGTATCACTTATTCTGATCTTACTTTATTTATCATCTTAAATATACCCGTTGAATCATTCGAAATCATTACGGATACTCATTAACCACATATAGCTCTTACAATGCCATATCCTAGATATGGTCTTACATATTCTCACATATCGAGCCGATGCCATGCCCCAGACATGGTCTTATACACTATCTCAAATCAATGCCTTCGTCCCAGACGAGGTCTTACATGAATTCCACT
This sequence comes from Gossypium hirsutum, assembly GCF_007990345.1. Lineage (NCBI taxonomy): Eukaryota > Viridiplantae > Streptophyta > Magnoliopsida > Malvales > Malvaceae > Gossypium > Gossypium hirsutum. Next base: position 37,941,560 of record NC_053436.1, read on the forward strand.
TCACACACTTAGTGCCCACTGACCGATCTCGCACTCATAGTGCTCGGTTAAAGGAATTCGCACACACACAGTGCCTCTAATCATTCACACACATAGTGCTCTTATTCATTCGTTATTACTCATTGAAATGACTTAACCAAGTCTATAAACATCATGTATGTACACTTTTAAACATATCATCTCATTTAAATTTGAATTCGTATAGTAATGAACACTTAAACTTTGCTCAAATTACCGGTACGAAGCCTACTAGGCACGAAGGCCCGAATACACGCCACCAGCATGATTGCTCTTCGGGACCTAGCCCGGATATAACACCAGTACGAATGCTCTTCGAGGTTTAGCACGGATATATCACTAGCACGAATGCTCTTCGAAACTTAGCCCGGATACATCACTAGCACGAATGCTCTTCGGGACTTAGTCCGGATACATCACTAGCACGAATGCTCTTCGGGACTTAGTCCGGATACATCACTAGCACGAATGCCCTTCGGGACTTAGCCCGGATATATCACTAGCATGAATGCTCTTCGGGACTTAGCCCGGATATATCACTAGCACGAATGCTCTTTGGGATTTAGCCCGAATATATCACTCTCAATTCTCATGTACATATACACATATAGCAATACACATTAGTATACCATTTACATTACTTGTATACAAACACAACATGCTTATCGACCATTCAACTTCCAGTTCCCTAGCCACATACAAAAATCACTTTTATAGTCATAACACTCTTTCAAAATTGCATCACTTATACCCTTATAATTCAATCCAAATCGAAATTCAAATACGAGTACATGATACGTACCTGATCAACTTAATAATTTAGGCAAATCTAAGTGAAGTTATATCGCAAATTCTCATAGTCAGAAGCTTGCTACAGCACGATCGGGATCAAGATTCATTACAATACCACAAACACATTTTAATAGTCAAAAATCATCACACTATCATTTTATCACTTTATGGCATGTATAAATAGACTCACGCGTGCTACGTTAGTCCTACAATCGACTAAACCGTAGCTCTGATACCAATAAAATGTAACACCCCTATCCCGTAACCATCGCCAGAATAGGTAAGGGGCATTACCGGACTTGTAACTCATGTCAGAACAGTAAAATTTTGAACTTTTTCTTGAAATAAAGATCGTTCATTTAAATAAGTACTAAGCACAGCCAGAGGTAAAATTTAAACTTCACTAAGTAAACATTCAAAAGATGCCATTTTCGCATGGCTTAGATACATTAACCAAAAATATTCTTCCGCCACTAGTCTATTCTATACATGCCATAAAATAATTCTAAACATAACAGTAACAAGTAGTGGATAGTGATAGTGTGACTAGTTGCTGACGATCCCCGAGCCTGTAGCTTCGCAATGAGATCTATAAAACAAAGAAAACAAAGCAAACGAAGTAAGCATTACGATGGTTAGTAAGTTTTAAGCAGTGTCAACAGATAACAATCAATTTATAACATAGTTGTTCGTATTTTTATTTCACTCCTCCTTCGGGCATACCATCCCTTTACCGAATATGCGCATAAACTTTCACATAAAAGTGAGCTTATGTGACATAGATATATTGTATGATTTCACATAACCTCTCACACTGATCCGATGTCACATAATCGTAGGAATAGTCTCATAGATTGCTCTCGTATGCATCACATAACTACCTTATGATTTAGTTCAAATCAAGCTCACATATAAACTTGGAGTACATACCTGTTTAACCCTTCGCATTGAATATATTTATAAGCAATTCTTATTACGAAGTCTTATTGCTTTAACCTCTACTCGGATTATCGGCGAGACCTTTAGCTCAGACGAAATCTCCACACGAAGTTATCGGGTCTTACCCGGACAAAATCTCCACACGTAGTCATCGGGTCTTACTCGGACATAATCTCCACACGTAGTCATCGGGTCTTACCCGGAATATATTACCAAGTTTCATGTACATTTAGTCACATGTTACAACATTCACATCGACTGTCATATTTGTAATTCATTTGTCTCATCAAATATCTAATAATACACACCTTTAACATTTGGTCGTTCGGCCACGATATACGCACATCGCCTACATATTTCACACTAGCCATTCGGCTTTACCACATATACATATCTCATACATATTTCACACTAGCCATTCGGCTTTACCACATATACATATCTCATACATGTTTCACATTAGCCATTCGGCCTTATCACACATATGCATGTTCACATTCATCACATTGGCCATTCGGCCTTAACACATATATGCATGTTCACATTCATCACATTGGCCATTCGACCTTATCACACATATGCATGTTCACATTCATCACATTGGCCATTCGGCCTTAACACATATATGCATGTTCACATTCATCACATTGGCCATTCCACCTTATCTCATATATACACATAAAATCCTAAATCAAAATATAAATTTTCATGTATTCACATCACAATTATCCAAATATACTTCACATACCAAATATACTATCATGTATACACTTTGTCTTGGCCGAATCTACATCAATCATTTTCCAATGAATAATTCAATTTCACGCCATACTATCATTTCATATTCGAATACTCATAAACTTACAATTTCACAAATTTTTATATCAAATATCCATCTAACACTCATATATCATTTTACAATATCACGATTTAGAATTCACGTATGGGTTTAATCAATAGCTTATGAGCAACTAAAACAAGTTTTTATCCATGTTTACAACAGAATCACATATTCACTACGAGCTGTTTTCCTGAGCAATGGTCACTAAATTATTTATAACTGGAGCTATAAAACTCCAAATCACTTGCTGTTAATTTTCCCAGAATATAGACTCGTATATCTTCCATCCATAAAATTTCCAGAATTTTAGGTTTGTCCAATCAGTACCAGATTTTTCTTAAAATTTTCCCTGTTTCACTGTTTTACTAATCTGACCAGTCTTCACTACGAATCAAATTTCTCATTGTGCAGAATTCAAAATATGTACTATTTGATTTCATGTGAAACTAGACTCATTAAGGAGTCTAAGAATATAAATTTTATCTTATAACCATTTTTGTACAAATTATAATGATTTTCTAAAAACAGAACAGGGGATTTCGGAGTCATTCTGACACTGTCTCACACAACTTTAAATATCTCTTTATAGGAAATTTATTTGCTTACACGGTCTCTTTTATAAGAAACTAGACTAATTAAGCTTTGATTTCACATTTTATTCAGCCTATAATTCCACACCAACCATTTATAGTGATTTTCTAAAATCACGTTACTGCTGCTGTCCTAAGCAAATTATTACAATTTGCTCTTAAATTTCCAAGTCCAAACACTTATGAACTTACCATCTGAGTTTAAGACATATCATGGCCACATCATATCTTATTAAATCAACTCATTATGTCCAAATATGATTGAATTTACTCAACGTTTAATCACTTTAAACTTACCTCGAATATTTTGAATAGTTGCGGATAGACTACTCGATTGCTTTTTCTTTTGCTTTATCTGATTTTGACCCTCTTAGCTCTTGAGCTTGATTCAAACAAATAGATCTTATTTAATAACTTATCAAATTAGCTATTCGATTAAATACATGTATATTATACAATTAAGTGCGAATGATTTTATTAACTAGTTATTCAAGCATTATACATATGCTCTACTCATGCCCCATCGAACATAATACCAGCTTAATACCTTGCATATTAGGATTTCATAGACATCATTTATTTTCACATAATACACATATTGTCCCAAATCGACACAAGAGTGAAACGCATCACTCAAAATGCCGAAATCCAATTAAGTCTACCATTATAGCATTATCATATTTATGTACTTGGTAAGTTGGGTTTGAACACGTTTGGCACTAGGTGTCCAACCAAATATTCCTTGAACACTAAACTCAATTTATAATCTTTCCTAATTAGAACATTTAACACCGACTAGACATGTTTACAAGCCTAGGCTGAATATTATTTTAGACATTCGAGAAATCATTTCTCAACTCAACTAAATTTTGTATATCACACTCAAATATTCACACTAGTTTATTTTAACAATATAGCTGAAACCCTCAATTGACTAACACAACCTCTTAATTCAATATAAACACGCATACATATATATATACAACCTAAATCCCTTTCTTAACTCGTGATTCACTAACTTGGGAGTTATTTTCTAACAAATTTTAACTTACTCTAATACCGAGTGCTACTCAAGCTTTAAGCTCATGTCCTTTCATTATTAAGCAAATGTTATAACATAACTAACATCCCTTTTTCAATTTGAACATCAACACATAAAGAAATTAAACACAAAGATTCATAGCCGAAACCTATACGTAACATCATTCAAGGTTTAATCCCCTAAATTCATGCACAAAGCCGAACCTATTGAGAGATGTATATAAAACAATATCTAGTTAGTACATTCAAGCACCTACGGCATTCCTTTCAATTTAATACTAAGACAAACCAAAAGATTTATTCATGTAAATTCAAAAATTTCAAGTTCATCTCTTTCACATATAAATACCAAAAATTAAGTATTTACTAGCTTAAACTCTATTAAACCTTAAAACATCAATCTATCCCCTACCATTTTCCCCCATGGCCGAATGCTCAAGACACCATAAAACTAAAAATTTTGTCATGGGCTATGTAATGAACTTAATATCTAACTCAAAATATGCTAAAAAAATCCATAAGCTAACATGAATTTCTCACCTTATTCATGACTTAGAATCACCGAATGGTTGCTCCCTCTCTCCCTCTTAGAATCGGCCAAGAAGAAACAAGAATAAAGACTTGTTTCTTTCACCCCTTTCCTTCTTTTCTTTACTTTATTTCTAACCTTTTATTTTATTCTTTCCCCCATAAAACACTAACACCAAATGTTTATAATAGGCTTTAACTTTTAGCATGGCCGGCCACCATCTTGTTCTTTGGTTAATTTGACATGCAAGTACAATTATTTTGCAACATGCATAAATAGGCCACTTTACAATTGCCTAGCACTCTTCTAAATTTTCTCACATAAGTCCTATTTACTAAAATTCACCTACAATTAAACAAAATTCAAATATGAAATTTTCACACATGCATATATACATATAATAAGCATCAAACATGACAGCTAATTATTTTTATGACTCGGTTTTGTGGTCCCGAAACCACTTCCCGACTAGGGTCACGTTAGGGGTGTTACAAGAAAATCATGAAATAAGCAACATATTTAAAGAAAAATAGAGAGAAAAGAGTAAACAAATGCAAAAGGAAGGAGCTTGGGGCGTCGAAATCGGTGTTGTAGGCGACGCATGGGCATGGGGGGTAGGGATTTTTGGGGAGGGAGATGATGAATAGTGAGGGGTTTATTTAGTTTTTAGTGCATATGGTCATGGGACACGCCCGTGTGGCCAAATTTTTTCCCATGTGTTTCGCTAATTTTGAATTTGGGTGCGTCTGGCATTCGACCCACGCCCGTGTTCTTTAGGCATGTTGGTGCACATGGCCGTGTCGCACTGCCGTGTCTTGCTTCATTCGCTTCTCCCACGCCAGTGTCCATAGGTCCACACCCGTGTTTGTTTTGATAGTGTTGACAACAGGTGGATGGCACGGGCGTGTTCCACGCCCGTGTTACATTCTCAATTTCAACCACGGTTTCAAGGAACGGGCGTTTCACTCCCGTGTTGTTTTGGTAAGTTCGCCCACGGCCATGTCCCACGGTCGTGGCGACTTATCGCTTCCCGTGTTGGGGTAATAATTTTACCCTATTTTCACACGACCTAATGCATGCTCGTGTGCCTGGCCGTGTGGTCTTTAGAAAGCATGCGTTCCATGATTCGGTTAGTATTTTAGGTGTTAAAAGCTAAAATTTAAAGAAATTAATATTGTTAGTGCTCGGGTTGCCTCCCGAGAAGCGCTTATTTATAGTCTAAGCTTGACTTACCTCTCTGGTGTGTGATCATGGTGGCTCAAGGAGTTTACACTCCTCATTCCTGCTATGAACTTTATCAACATAAGGTTTAAAACGAGTATTGTTTACCTTAAAGGTGCTGAATTTGGGATGAATTACCTCGACTGTACCATATGGGAAAATACTGAGTACCGTAAGGGGAATTTCTTTATTAGGTTTAGAAGTGGCAATGCGAGGATCTATTGTATCTAGTAGTACTTTGTCTCCAACCTTAAGTTGATTTGTATCTAGTAGTACTGACTCAGTTTCGGTTTATCGGGTGCTCTTGGTTTTTGTGTCCACCATTCATCTAGCTCCTCAATTTGTAGCCTTTATTCTTCATAGATAGGTCCTTTGTTGTTGTTTGAACACGGCTCATATACGTTCTTCGAAACTGTTTCCTGTATAGAAGGTTTCACCACATGATCAGTACTAGTAGAATGATTTATACAACCACCTTCAATTTTTGTTGTGTTAATCGAATTACGAGCTTGAAGTGTGATTGTTTCGTCTCCCACACAAAGTGTGAGTTCACATGTGCCAACATCAATAATGGTCTTAACAGTCGCTAAAAAGGGTCGTCCTAAAATCAGAGGTGCGTTTCTATCCTCTTCCATGTCTAGAACAACAAAGTCTACTGGGTATATAAATTTATCGATCTTAATAAGAACACCTTCAATGATACCCCTAGGAAATCTAATGGTTTTATCAGCCAATTGAATGCTCATCCTAGTTTGTTTGGGTTTCCCAAGACCTAACTGTTTGAACATTTTATAAGGCATAACATTAATGCTTGCCCCTAAGTCAGCCAATGCATTATGAACATCTAAACTACCAATTAAACAAGGAATCGTAAAACTCCCTATATCTTTCAATTTGTTGGGTAGCTTATTCTGTAGAATGGCTGAGCAAACTGCATTCAACTCCACATACGACGCCTCATCCAACCTTCATTTGTTTGTTAAAAGCTCCTTTAAGAATTTGACTGTGTTTGGCATCTGCAAAAGAGCTTCAATAAACGGTAAGTTAATATGTAATTTTTTTAATAATTTAAGGAATTTATTGAATTTTTCTTCTGTGTGGTCTTTCCTTGTCCGTTTGGGTATGGCACACGAGGCTTGCATTCTTTACTTACTGGTTTCTGGTCATTGTGGTCCACCTCACCCTTACCTTTACTTACCACAGTTTCTTGCCTCGGTTCTGGTTCAAATGCAACTAACCCTTCCTCATCTTGAATGGTACTTGCATTGGTTTTCTCCCTTGGGTTAGATTCCGTGTTACACGGCAAACTACCTTATGGTAGTTCAGATATCAGTTTGGCGAGTTGGCCAATCGGAGTTTCAAGCCCTTGGATTGACACTTGTTGATCCTTAAGGGCTGTCTCAGTATTTTGGAAACAAGCTTCTGACACTAAGATGAATTTTTTCAACATCTCCTCAAGGTTCGGCTTCTTTTCCTACTGGTAAGGTGGTTGTTGAAAACCTGAAAGATGTTGTGGCCTTTGATTTCCTTGACCACCCCATGAGAAATTGGGATAGTTCCCCCAACCTACATTATAGGTGTTACTATAAGGATTATTTTGAGATCGCGGATTATTACCCATATAATTTAACCGCTCGTTCTCCATGTTGTGGCCATAGGGTGGGTATTCTGGATTGCTTGATCCACCTCCACTTGCTTCGCACTGCATTACTGGGTGAACCTGTGAAGAACCAAGAAAACCGTCAATTTTTCTATTCAAAATCTCTACCTGATTAGAGAGCATGGTGACTAAATTGACATTAAAAGCACCAGCTGTTTTCGTTTGTTTTATCCTCATGACTTGCTACTGATAGTTATTCAGTGACATCTCTTCTATAAATTCATAAGCATCTTCAGGTGTCTTATTATTGATAGTTCCGCTAGCGGCTGCGTTGATCACCTGTCAAGTCGAAGGGTTCAGGCCATTGTGAAACGTTTGGACCTGTAGCCAGAGTGGCAACCCATGGCGAGGGCATCTTCACAAAAGATCCTTGTATCTCTCTCATGCGTCGTAGAGTGTTTCTAAATCTATCTGCACAAAAGAGGAGATATCATTACATAATTTGGCTGTTTTAGCCAGTGAAAAATATTTTAATAAAATTTTTTCGGTCATCTGTTCCCAAGTAGTGATTGACCCTCGTGGTAACGAGTTCAACCATTGTTTAGCCTTATTCCTCAACAAAAGGGGAAACAACCGAAGGTGAATGGTGTCATTAGAAACGCCATTAATTTTAAAAGAGTCACAAAATTCTAAGAAATTCGCCAAGTGAGCGTTGGAAACCTCGTCCTGCAAACCATCAAATTGAACAAACTGTTGGATCATTTCAATGGTGTTAGGTTTCAGTTCAAAATTATTTGCAGCAACAACAGGCCTAACTATGCTTGATTCAACTCCTGTTAAAGAAGGTTTAGCATAATCATACATAGTACGTGGAGCAGGATTCTGATTAGCAGTGATCACAGGAGGTAGCGGATTTTCTTGGTTTTCAGCCATCTCCTCAGTTGTGGTTGAAGTATCATCCTCGTGCTCTTCCTCTATGTATCGTAAGCTTTGCCTTATTTCTCTTCGGATTCTACGAACTGTGCGGTCAGTCTCACCGTTAAAAAGTAGTGGTCCTGATGGGTTTCGTCTGGTCATAAACTAGAAAAACCTGTCAGAAGTAAATAAATGAAGAATTGGAAAAGAAAATAAAAATTTAATTTTCAATAGAAGTAAAATGGCAAAAGTAATAAAAATCGAGTGGTCCTAATATCCTAGTTCCTTGTTAACAGCACCAAAAACTTGATGTGTGATATTTGTAACAGGTTTTAAAAATTTATAAATGAATCGTTCTTGAGACTAACTTATTATCACGATTAAGGCAAGTGTACCTATCGAACAGTGGTATAGTTCAGCAAGATCGGATTGTCGAACCCAAAGGAACTACGAGTACTAGTATTTACTTCCTTTTTATTATCTAGACTAAAAATCAAGAGGTTTGGTTATCTAAACTAATTACTAACTAAGAATGCACAAGAAGAAAACTTGGGAAAATACTTTTGGGAAAATTCGATTGATTGAGACAATACCTAAAGAAAAATCCACCTAGACTTCACTTGTTATTTGGCTCTGAATCAGACGATTTGTTCATTTGACTTGATTCGTAGAAATCCCTAAGTTATATTATTATCTCTCTTGAGACTAATAATGTCTAACCCTAGGTTGAATAATTGAAATATCTTTCTAATTAACACCCTAAAACTACATTAACTCGATCTATGGATTCCCTTATTAGGTTTCACCCAAATTTGGAAAAATCTTGTCACCCTATCTCTAGGCGCGCAATCAACTCCGCTAATTATGACAATTTTACTCTTAGACAGGGTCTATTCCTCCTCTGAATAAGAGCGTTAACTTGAATCAATGTCCTAGAATATTAAAACAAGAATTAAGAACACATAATTAAGAATAAGTCAAATATTTATCATACAATTCAGATAGTAATTACAAGATCTGTCTTAGGTTTCATTCCCCCAGGTAGTTAGGGGGTTTAGTTCATAATTGTAAAAGAAAACATCTCAAGAGCATAAAGATAACAAAACATAAGAAAACCCAAAACTCCTGAAGAAAATTGAAGGGAGATCTTCAGTCTTAATGATGAATCTGGCTTCTAAGATGGATCAATCGACTTTCCTTGAGTGATTCCTTGCCTCCTACTTTGTGTCCCCCTTTCTTCCCCTCTTCTAGGGTGTTTTTATAGGCTTTAGGATGCTTAGAAGCCCTCAAAAGTGCCCTTTTCCGAATTGGACTAAACTTGGGCCTAGCAGGGACACGCCCGTATGACACGCCCGTGTACGATTACTTAAGGTCGTGGTCAAGGCTGTTAAATGGGCACGGGCATGTGATCTACCCATGTAAGTCATGCTTCGATCTTGCCAAAGGGACACGACCATGTGACATGCCCGTGTGAGGAAGTCCAGGCCGTGTTGATTTCCCTCGTGGGTCCATTTTCTCCGTTTTCGGCCTGTTTCTTGCTCTTTTTACTCTCCTATTGTAACACCCCGAACCCGAGACCGACACCGGAGTCGGACACGAGATGTTAACAAACTTTGAAAAATTTTTCCAGACACTGCCCAGTCTGAGTACTAGTCGCTTCAAAAATCATATCTTGAGTTTCACAACTCAAAAATCAGTTTTGTAATTTTCCCTGAAACTAGACTCATGTCCCCACCTATGGATTTTTTTCTAGAATTTTTGGTCGGGCCAATTAGTACAGTTTATTAGTCAAAGTCTCCCATGTTACAGGGGTCGACTACACTGACCTTTTCCCATTACGACTGGGATATCTCTCTGCACAGAGCTTCAATACTGATGCCGTTTGTTTCTATGGAAACTAGACTCAGAGAGGAATCCATACATATATGGTATGACCCCTAATTATCTCTGGTCAATTTATAGTGAATTTCCAAAGGCGGAACAGTGAATCCAGAAACTGTTCTGGCCCTGTTACACAAGAACCCGAATATCTCTTTCTGTACTGTTCCTATAATTGTTTCGTTACTTCCATATGAAAGTAGATTCATCAAGGTTCGATTACATAATTTATTCACTATTTAATTCCACTCCTACGAATTCTTGTGATTTTTCCAATCCACACCACTGCTGCTATCAGCTTCTGTTTTCAAAGTGAACCTTACCTAATTTGGGGTTTCATGGACCAACTAGGGCCTTGTCATACATAAGCCCACATATGATCATACTTAGCCATTCTAGTGGCTGATCATTTGCTCAACACTTCCATTCCAACATAGTTACATCATGAAACCATCTATACATTCATAAATACGAATGGTCTAATGCCATACTCCACTTCTACAAGCCATTTTCGCATGGCTGTACACTTATACATTTCATAAAGTACTCGAAAGACAACAATGGGTAGTCCTATACATGCCATATCAAAATTCAACCAAAATAGTACCCAAAAGAGCCTTTGATAGTGTGGGCGACTTCGACTTCAAGATCCCGAGTCCGATAGCTGGAGAACCAAAAATCTATAAAACAGAGGAGCAATGTAACGAGTAAGCAATTTATGCTTAGTAAGTTTGAGCAAGGAATTCCAGCATGCACAAAGAATAGCACACATTTAGCTAAACGGAATATTTCATAATACGCAATTTACCGATATCAAACTTGCTTCACAACATTAATAACCCTTATGTACATACACAATAAACTAACTTGGCCGAAGGCCGGTAGCTCGTTTATCAACTGAGCGAACATTTATTGTAAGGGCTCGATTAAATTCAACACATACGTAACATATCCCCATATTGGGATGTTTTTCGAGTATTCGCTGGAATTTTACAGCAAGCTCATTCATTACCAAATCACGTACCTTCGGGATTTAACCGGATATAGCTCCTCGTTCAAATGCCTTCGGGACATAGCCCGGTTTTAGTAACTCACACAATGCCTTCGGGACATAACCCGGATTTAACAACTCGCACGAATGCCTTCGGGACTTAACCCGGATTTAACAACTCGCACGAATGCCTTCGGGACTTAACCCGGATTTAATAACTCGCACGAATGCCTTCGGGACTTAACCCGGATTTAATAACTCGCACGAATGCCTTCGGGACTTAACCCGGATTTAGTATCTCGCACAAAGGCCTTCGGATCTTAATCCGGATATATTCACTTAGCACAAAGCCTTCGGGACTTAGCCCGGACAGCATTCAATTAATCATGCACATCTAACAATAATTCATAGCACATTCATATTTCATTTTCGTTTACGAAACTCAAACACAAGGCACATATTGTCCTTGCACATTCGGCTCAATAGCCACACATAGAGCATGATTTAATCACATCGAAATTTAAGATCTCTTACTCAAGAACTTACCTCGGGTGTTGTCGAACGATTCCGCTAGCTATTCAACCACTTTTTCCTTCCCTTTATCGGTTTTATTTCCCCTTTGCTCTTGAGCTTAATCAAACAAATAAATTGATTTCATCATTTTAGGCATCAAAAGATGAACACAAGGCACTTAGCCCATATTTATACATTAGACATTAAAGTCTCATACATGCAAAAATCATGCATCAACACAACATATTAGCTAATTTCTTTCCCCTTGGCCGAATATGCATGTCCATTTTTGGGGTCGATTTCAACACTTAATACACACATATACACACTAGTAAAGCATCCTCCCCCTTTTCATCGATTTAACACATGCATTGCTCATCAACATGCAAAGTTACATTCGGCCTTAGCACACATCTTGCTAGCCGATTCTTCTCCCTTTAGCAACCAATGCACATATGTGCTCACACAAAAATGCTAAAAAGGAGGTTCAAGAATCATCAAGCCATCATCACATGCATCATTAACAAGCTTAATATTTTGCATGCAATGGCATTAACACAACCTCCACCTAGGCCGAATCTTAACTTATCCTCATGCCTCATCACCACAACATCAAACACCAACCAAGAATGATGCATCCATGGTCAAGTGCCATTTCCATCACATAGCAAGATTTAGACCATGGGCTAGGTAGAACTCAAGCTAACAACTAAAACATGCATGCATCTCATGGAACATCATTAAACATACCTTGGCCTAGCTACATGCATGGCCGAATCTCTTCACCTTTCTTCTTCTTTCCTCCTTAAAATTTTTGGCCAAGGATGAACCAAAGGATGAGAAATTTTTTTCTTTGTTTTTCTTTCTAATTTAGGCTAAAATGGAGGTGAGAAAGGATGAACACAAACTTTTCTCCTTTCTTCTCTTGAGCTCACGGCAATGGGGGGGACAAACACCACACACACATTTTTTTTCTTTTGTTTTCCATTTCTTTATTACCCATACTCCTTATTTTATTCTTCCACTAACAAAACATGTTTCATGACATGTTTTGCCCATCCTTCCTTGTCATGGCCGGCCACTACTCATTAGGGGGGGAATTTGACATGCAAGTCCCCCCTTTGTCCACATGCACTAGTAGGTCCTCACACATTGACCTATCACATTTTAGAATTTTCTCACATAAGTCCTATTGACTAAATTCACATGAAATCAACCCAATTGAAGCTTGAAATTTTCACACATTCATAATTACATATTCTACACAATAAGTATCACATTCAAACATTTCGGTGACTCGGTTTAGCGGTCCCGAAACCACTTCCCGACTAGGGTCAACTTTGGGCTGTCACAACTCTCCCCCACTTAAGAAATTTTCGTCCCCGAAAATCTTACCGGTAGATAGGTTTGGGTATCGTTCTTTCATCGAGCTCTCGGTCTCCCAAGTAGCTTCCTCGATCCCGAGTTTGAGCCATAACACCTTTACTAGCGGAACTCTTTTGTTTCGCAACTCCTTCACTTCACTAGCTAGGATACGCATCGGTTCTTCTTTATAGCTCATGTCGACTTGAATTTCAACCTCTGATGGGCTAATTATATGCGATGGATCAGATCGATAGCGTCGAAGCATCGAAACATGAAAGACATCATGAATCTTTTCAAGCTCCGGGGGCAAAATCAATCTATACGCAACCGGACCAACTCGTTCGGAGATTTCGTACGGCCCAATGAATCTTGGGCTCAACTTGCCCTTACGGCCGAACCTGAGTATCTTTTTCCAAGGTGAAACCTTAAGGAACACTTTGTCTCCCACCTGATACTCGATGTCTTTTCGTTTCAAATCTGCGTACGATTTCTGACGATCCGTGGATACCTTCAGACTTTCACGGATTACCTTTACTTTCTGTTCAGCATCTCTAATCAAATCAACTCCGAAAATTTTGCTTTCATCGAGCTCGGTCCAAAACAATGGTGTACGGCATTTACGACCGTACAAAGCCTCATAAGGTGCCATCTTAATACTTGATTGAAAACTATTGTTGTAAGCGAATTCAATCAAAGGTAAATACCGTTCCCATGAACTACTGAACTCGAGGATGCAACATCTCAACATATCCTCAAGTATCTGAATTATCTGCTCGGATTGACCATCGGTTTGGGGGTGAAAAGCAGTGCTAAAATGCAACTTGGTACCCAGAGCTTCTTGCAATTTCTTCCAAAATCGTGAGGTGAATCTCGGATCTCTATCCGACACGATAGAAACAGGTACCCCGTGTAATCTCACAATTTGATAAACGTACAATTCAGCTAGTTTATCCAATGAAAAATCCGTACGTACGGGGATGAAATGAGCCGACTTAGTCAGTCTATCAACAATAACCCATATCGCATCCTTCTTACTGCTGACAAAGGCAGTCCGGACACAAAGTCCATTGTGACTCGATCCCATTTCCACTCGGGTATCATGATCGGCTGGAGTAATCCTGAAGACACTTGATGTTCCGCGTTCACTTGTTGACATATTAAACATCTCGAAACAAAGTCAGAGATGTCCCGTTTCATACCATGCCACCAAAATTGACGTTTCAAATCGTTGTACATTTTCGTACTCCCCGGGTGAATTGACATTCGGCTACAATGGGCTTCGTTCAGAATCATCGAAATGAGTTCCGAATTCCTTGGAACACACAAATGATTTCTGAACCTCAAACAATCATCATCATCAATTTGAAACTCCGATTCCTCGTTCGGAAAACACTTAGACCGTTTTGCAACCAATTCATCATCGACTTTCTGAGCTTCACGAATTTGGTGAGTCAATAATGGTTTAGCTTTTAATTCAGCTACTAACACACTGTCTGGTAAAACAGACAAATGCACGTTCATCGCTCGTAAAGCAAACAATGACTTCCGGCTTAAGGCGTCCGCAACCACGTTAGCCTTTCCCGGGTGGTAATCAATGACAAGCTCATAATCTTTCAACAACTCAAGCCAACGTCTTTGTTGCAGATTCAAGTCTAGTTGAGTCATCAAATATTTGAGACTTTTGTGATCCGAAAATACATGGCACTTCTCACCAAACAGATAATGTCGCCATATTTTTAAAGCAAACACGATGGCAGCTAGTTCGAGATCATGGGTCGGATAATTCCTCTCGTGTGGCTTCAATTGTCTCGACGCATAGGCCACGACTCGACCTTCTTGCATCAATACGCGACCCAACCCAAGTAGGGATGCGTCACTATAAATGACAAACTCTTTACCTGATTCGGGTTGCACCAAAATTGGAGCTTCAGTCAAATGAGTTTTCAGTTGGTTGAAACTTTTCTGACATTTCTCCGTCCACTCGAACTTAACATCCTTTTGAAGTAGCTTCGTCATTGGTGTGGCTATCATTGAGAAACCTTTCACAAATCGTCGGTAATAACCGGCGAGCCCCAAAAAGCTCCGAACTTCAGTAATATTTCTCGGAGGTTTCTAGTCAAGTATGGCTGAAATTTTGTTCGGGTCAACTCGAATACCCGACGCGGATACCACATGACCCAAGAAACTAACCTCTCTTAACCAGAACTCACACTTACTGAACTTAGCATATAACTGCTTATCCCGCAAAATTTGCAGCACTAGCCTCAGATGCTCAGCATGTTCGGTCTCATCTCTTGAATAGACCAAAATGTCATCAATGAACACAACTACGAACTGATCCGAATACGGTCTGAAGATCCGATTCATCAAATCCATAAATACCGCAGGGGCATTAGTGAGCCCAAACGGCATCACTAAGAATTCGTAGTGACCATATCTCGTTCTGAAGGCAGTTTTGGGAATATCTGGATCTCGAATTCGCAACTGATAATAGCCCGATCTCAAATCTATTTTTGAGAACACTGAGGCTCCCTTCAGTTGGTCGAACAAATCATCGATGCGCGGCAACGGATATTTGTTCTTTATCGTCACTTTATTCAGCTGACGATAGTCAATGCACAACCTCATGGTTCCGTCCTTCTTTTTCACGAACAATACTGGTGCACCCCAAGGTGAGAAACTTGGTCGAGCGAAACCTCTCTCCGTCAGTTCTGGCAACTGAGCTTTCAACTCCTTTAACTCGGTTGGTGCCATACGATACGGAGCTATCGAAATCGGCGTAGTCCCAGGTACAAGCTCAATACCAAACTCTACCTCCCGAACATGTGGTAAACCCGGTAATTCTTCCGGAAAAACATCCGGGTATTCACAAACCACCGGCACAGATTCGGGTTTCTTTTCTAATTCTTTGTCATCAAGCACATATGCAAGGTATGCTTCGCACCCTTTTCTTACATATTTCTGTGCCAACATTGCTGATATTACAGCTGGCATCCCCTCCAAGTCCGCAGACTCAATTCGGACTACTTCGTTATTTGCGCACCTCAAATCAATAGTCTTGCTCTTGCAGTTCACAATCGCATCATGCGCAGTCAACCAATCCAACCCAAGGATAACATCAAATTCATCAAACGGCAAAAGCATCAAGTCCGCTGGAAAATAGGAACCTCGAATTTTCCAGGGGACATTTCTTACACACTTTGTCGACAAGCACGTAACGACCCAAGGGATTTGACACCCGAATTACAAACTCAGTAGACTCAATAGATAAAGTCTTACTGGATGCTAAGGTTTCACATATGTAAGAATGGGTAGAACCGGGGTCAATCAAAGCAATTACATTAGTATCAAAGAGGGTGAATGTACCGGTAATAACATCAGGCGAAGAAGCATCCTCGCGGGCACGTATAGCATAAGCTCTAGCAGGCGCACGGGCTTCGGATCTGGTTATATCATCTCTAGATCCTCTCTGACCACCACCAGCATTGCCCATATTTCCAGATGGTCTACCTCGAGTAGTGGTAGCACCCGGTCTCCCACTCTGATTTGCATTCTGTCCCGACAACCTCGGGCAATCTTTAATGAAGTGGTCCACTGATCCGCATTTGTAACAGGAGCGGTCAGGAAATCTACAACTCCCCGAATGCCATTTACCGCAATATCGGCATTTCGTCCTGTCTCGACGTTCATTCCCAACACTGGCGACCGAAGTGCCTCGTGTACCCACAGGGGGTCGATCACGATCTCGTCCAAAAAGGCCCGAAGTGCCTCTAAACTGGCCTGCATCATCTCGAAATCTCTTCGATGTCTGTTGAAGAGACCTCCCTGAGGATGTTTTACGAAACTCTCCAGTTCCCTCATCAACTCTTTGCTTTTCTTTTCTAAGCTCTTCGGCTTTACAAGCTCGTTCAACAAGTACCACGAACTCTTGTATTTCAAGAACGCCAACGAACATTTTTATATCTTCATTCAGCCCATCCTCGAAGCGTTTACACATAACAGCTTCGGACGAAACACATTCCCGAGCGTATTTGCTAAGTCTAACAAATTTTCGCTCGTAATCAGTAACCGACATGGAGCCTTGCTTAAGCTCAAGAAATTCCTTCCATTTTTGATCAACAAATCTCTGACTGATATACTTTTTCCGAAACTCAGTTTGGAAAAACTCCCAAGTTAACAAACTTTGAAAAATTTTTCCAGACACTGCCCAGTCTGAGTACTAGTCGCTTCAAAAATCATATCTTGAGTTTCACAACTCAAAAATCAGTTTTGTAATTTTTCCCTGAAACTAGACTCATGTCCCCACCTATGGATTTTTTTCTAGAATTTTTGGTCGGGCCAATTAGTACAGTTTATTAGTCAAAGTCTCCCATGTTACAGGGGTCGACTACACTGACCTTTTCCCATTACGACTGGGATATCTCTCTGCACAGAGCTTCAATACTGATGCCGTTTGTTTCTATGGAAACTAGACTCAGAGAGGAATCCATACATATATGGTATGACCCCTAATTATCTCTGGTCAATTTATAGTGAATTTCCAAAGGCGGAACAGTGAATCCAGAAACTGTTCTGGCCCTGTTACACAAGAACCCGAATATCTCTTTCTGTACTGTTCCTATAATTGTTTCGTTACTTCCATATGAAAGTAGATTCATCAAGGTTCGATTACATAATTTATTCACTATTTAATTCCACTCCTACGAATTCTTGTGATTTTTCCAATCCACACCACTGCTGCTATCAGCTTCTGTTTTCAAAGTGAACCTTACCTAATTTGGGGTTTCATGGACCAACTAGGGCCTTGTCATACATAAGCCCACATATGATCATACTTAGCCATTCTAGTGGCTGATCATTTGCTCAACACTTCCATTCCAACATAGTTACATCATGAAACCATCTATACATTCATAAATACGAATGGTCTAATGCCATACTCCACTTCTACAAGCCATTTTCGCATGGCTGTACACTTATACATTTCATAAAGTACTCGAAAGACAACAATGGGTAGTCCTATACATGCCATATCAAAATTCAACCAAAATAGTACCCAAAAGAGCCTTTGATAGTGTGGGCGACTTCGACTTCAAGATCCCGAGTCCGATAGCTGGAGAACCAAAAATCTATAAAACAGAGGAGCAATGTAACGAGTAAGCAATTTATGCTTAGTAAGTTTGAGCAAGGAATTCCAGCATGCACAAAGAATAGCACACATTTAGCTAAACGGAATATTTCATAATACGCAATTTACCGATATCAAACTTGCTTCACAACATTAATAACCCTTATGTACATACACAATAAACTAACTTGGCCGAAGGCCGGTAGCTCGTTTATCAACTGAGCGAACATTTATTGTAAGGGCTCGATTAAATTCAACACATACGTAACATATCCCCATATTGGGATGTTTTTCGAGTATTCGCTGGAATTTTACAGCAAGCTCATTCATTACCAAATCACGTACCTTCGGGATTTAACCGGATATAGCTCCTCGTTCAAATGCCTTCGGGACATAGCCCGGTTTTAGTAACTCACACAATGCCTTCGGGACATAACCCGGATTTAACAACTCGCACGAATGCCTTCGGGACTTAACCCGGATTTAACAACTCGCACGAATGCCTTCGGGACTTAACCCGGATTTAATAACTCGCACGAATGCCTTCGGGACTTAACCCGGATTTAATAACTCGCACGAATGCCTTCGGGACTTAACCCGGATTTAGTATCTCGCACAAAGGCCTTCGGATCTTAATCCGGATATATTCACTTAGCACAAAGCCTTCGGGACTTAGCCCGGACAGCATTCAATTAATCATGCACATCTAACAATAATTCATAGCACATTCATATTTCATTTTCGTTTACGAAACTCAAACACAAGGCACATATTGTCCTTGCACATTCGGCTCAATAGCCACACATAGAGCATGATTTAATCACATCGAAATTTAAGATCTCTTACTCAAGAACTTACCTCGGGTGTTGTCGAACGATTCCGCTAGCTATTCAACCACTTTTTCCTTCCCTTTATCGGTTTTATTTCCCCTTTGCTCTTGAGCTTAATCAAACAAATAAATTGATTTCATCATTTTAGGCATCAAAAGATGAACACAAGGCACTTAGCCCATATTTATACATTAGACATTAAAGTCTCATACATGCAAAAATCATGCATCAACACAACATATTAGCTAATTTCTTTCCCCTTGGCCGAATATGCATGTCCATTTTTGGGGTCGATTTCAACACTTAATACACACATATACACACTAGTAAAGCATCCTCCCCCTTTTCATCGATTTAACACATGCATTGCTCATCAACATGCAAAGTTACATTCGGCCTTAGCACACATCTTGCTAGCCGATTCTTCTCCCTTTAGCAACCAATGCACATATGTGCTCACACAAAAATGCTAAAAAGGAGGTTCAAGAATCATCAAGCCATCATCACATGCATCATTAACAAGCTTAATATTTTGCATGCAATGGCATTAACACAACCTCCACCTAGGCCGAATCTTAACTTATCCTCATGCCTCATCACCACAACATCAAACACCAACCAAGAATGATGCATCCATGGTCAAGTGCCATTTCCATCACATAGCAAGATTTAGACCATGGGCTAGGTAGAACTCAAGCTAACAACTAAAACATGCATGCATCTCATGGAACATCATTAAACATACCTTGGCCTAGCTACATGCATGGCCGAATCTCTTCACCTTTCTTCTTCTTTCCTCCTTAAAATTTTTGGCCAAGGATGAACCAAAGGATGAGAAATTTTTTTCTTTGTTTTTCTTTCTAATTTAGGCTAAAATGGAGGTGAGAAAGGATGAACACAAACTTTTCTCCTTTCTTCTCTTGAGCTCACGGCAATGGGGGGGACAAACACCACACACACATTTTTTTTTCTTTTGTTTTCCATTTCTTTATTACCCATACTCCTTATTTTATTCTTCCACTAACAAAACATGTTTCATGACATGCTTTGCCCATCCTTCCTTGTCATGGCCGGCCACTACTCATTAGGGGGGAATTTGACATGCAAGTCCCCCCCTTTGTCCACATGCACTAGTAGGTCCTCACACATTGACCTATCACATTTTAGAATTTTCTCACATAAGTCCTATTGACTAAATTCACATGAAATCAACCCAATTGAAGCTTGAAATTTTCACACATTCATAATTACATATTCTACACAATAAGTATCACATTCAAACATTTCGGTGACTCGGTTTAGCGGTCCCGAAACCACTTCCCGACTAGGGTCAACTTTGGGCTGTCACACCTATGCTCACCTAAGTATAAAACATGAAATTAAAGGATTAGGAGCATCGAATTCACCAAATCTAAGGAGATATCATCTGTAAATGTGCTAAGTATGGGATAGAAATATGTATAAATTACGGTTTATCACATATCGGACTTAATCTCAATCTCAGATGAACTAATCACATCTGAGGGATCCGATTGATATCTACGAAGCATCAAAACATGGAATACATTGTGGATATTTTCTAGCTCAGGTTGCAACAACAGCCGATAAACAACCAGCCCGATACATTCTATAATCTAATACGGCCCAATAAATCTCAGACTCAATTTGCCTTTACAACAGAATCTGAGTATTTTCTTCCACGGTGATACTTTCAAAAAGACTTTGTCACCAATCTAAAATTCTATATCCTTTCGTTTCAAGTCCGCGTACGATTTTTGTCGATCTAACCCGCGTACGATTTTTGTTGATCTGACGCTGCTTTCAGACTTTCACGGATCACTTTTACTTTCTGTTCAGTCTCACTGGTCAAATTGACCCTGTGTATCTTATTTTCACTAAGCTCAGTCCAATACAACGGTGTATGACATTTACGACCATACAAAGCCTCATAAGGTACCATTTTGATACTCGATTGAATGCTATTATTGTGCGTAAATTTAATCAGGGGTAAGTATCGTTCCCACATACCATCGAACACGAGAATGCAACATCTCAACATATCCTCAAGTATCTAAATAATTTGTTTGGACTGACCATCTATTTGCGGATGAAAAGCAGTGTTGAAATGAAATTTCGTACCTAATGCATCTTGCTGTTTCTTCCAAAACCGCGATGTAAACCTTGGATCTCTGTTTGAAACAATAGAGATAGGTACCTCGTGTAATCTCACAATCTGAGAAACATACAGTTCAGCTAGTTTATCAAGTGAGTAATGTAACACCCCTTACCCGAGACCGTCGCTAGAGTCGAACACGAGGCGTTACTTGACTTAACTTACTAATTCGGGGCATAAAATTTGCTTTTAAAATTAATTTATTTACATTCATTCAATATGTCCTTAAAAAGGGCCCTCGATACCCTAAAACATGCAATTGAAACGGTTCAGAACCAAACCGAGAACATTAAAAATTTTCTGAATACTTGACAAATCAAAACAATTTATTTCATTATTCCTTATAAAACTTCCCACCTGCGCCATAGTCACTAAATAAATCATAAATCGAGTCAAAAAACTCAAAATTTAAATTTGTGAATTTTCCCTGAAACTAGACTCATATATCTTCTTACTAATTTTTTTCCAGAATTTTGGTCTAGCCAATTAGTACAGTTTATTAGTTAAAGTTTCCCCTATTGCACTGTTTGACTACTCTGACCTCTCCTCACTACAAATCAATTTTCTCCTTGTACAGAATTCAAATAACCATGTCGTTTCTTTTTCTTGAAAGTATATTCACTAAGGAATCTAGAAATATAAATATAACTCCTAATTCTTTTTGTATAAGTTTTAGTGAATTTAGAAAGTCAGAATAGGGGATTCAGAAATTGCTCTGACCCTGTCTCACTAAAATTCAAATATCTCTTAATATACACTTCTTTTGCTTACTCTGTTTCTTTCATATGAAAATAGACTCAATAAGATTTAATTATATATCTTATTCATCACCTAATTCGATTTCTACTATTCTTGGTGATTTTTCAAGATCACGTCACTGCTGCTGTTCAATACTGTTTTAATGCTAATTTCACTTTTTCATGATTTATTTGTATTAACTACCATTTAGGTATACATAACACCGAAACATGTTCTTCATCAGCCATTTCAATAGCTAATCATCATCAAATATTTACATGCTATTATTTAGCCATATCATAAGGACATACACACAAAATGGCTAAGTCCCTATACATGCCATAAACTAGAATGTTTATAAACGAAGATACCCATTTGGTAACTTGATAGTCGATAGTGTGAAGTGATCTCCGACGACCTCCAACCTGAGCTTGCTTTTAAGTACTCTAAAACATGGGAAAGTGAAAGAAATAAGCTTATAAAGCTTAGTAAGTTCACATGTAAAATAATAAGCATTAAAAATCAATTTAGCTTACTACTATGCTGTCATAATTTGCTTAAATAATGTTTAGTTTTTACTTTCCCATCTTACTCATCGGTAACCTAACCAAAGGCTCAGAATACAAAAGACACCTTACTTAATAGCTCGGTTACATACTTGCAACATCTCACTTAACACATGAGTACTCTTTCATAATATAGCCATATGGCCATTCATGTCATAAAGTGTCACAAGCATAACTGAAAACTCATCACTTACTTAATACTTAATAATCTCAATTACTTACAATCTCAATATTAAATAAGCCTTAAATGCATACCTGTACTCTTTCTTCATGTTCTTACCTTGTCATTTCTTTGACTTACTCTTTGGATTACTCGGGAACCTTTTCCTTTTTGAACTTACCATTGCCATGTCTTGACATGGTCTTACGTGGTATCCTTGCCTTATGAACTCACCAATGCCATACCTTGGCATGGACTTACATAGGACCTTTGCCTTATAGTAACTCATCAATGCCATGTCTTGACATGGTCTTACATGATTTCCTTGCCTTATAGAACTTACCAATGCCATGCCTTGGCATGGTCTTACATGATATCCTTATCTTACCAAATGTCATGTTCCAAACATGGTCTTACATGGTATCCTTGTCTTACCAAATGCCATGTTCCAAACATGGTCTTACATGGTATCCTTATATTAGTGCCAATACCACATCTTGATGTGGTCTTACATGGAGTCCTTAATTAATGCCGATGCCATGTCTTGACATGGTCTTACACAGGATCCTTGCCTTACCAATGCCATGTCTTGACATGGTCTTACATAGTATCCTTAACCGTCAATTCCTCCTTAAATGTCATGTTATGAACATGGACTTTTCTGTCAATTCTACCTTAATTGACATGGTACAACCATGGAATTTGAGATATCAATGCCTTGTCAACTCATAGCTGAAACATACTTGCTCAAATTCTCAAGGTTAGTCGCATAACTCAATAATAACAATACTAATAACAATAATTGCATAATAATAAAATGCTACTCAACTTATATACTTACATTCTCAATCTCATCATATCATCAACTTAACTTATTCTCATCAAACTATGCTACCCAATGCTTTCTTGTTATCATACAAAGCCATAATACAAAATATGGTCTTACATATAAATTATACAAGTTCTCTTTCCAATATTGAATTATTATCAAACATTAATCATTATATCTGAAACTCAGTGTTAAAGTATTTATGGTAAAAATATCAATTTATCATTCAAATATGCATAATTAAATGCTTATTAAACATATGAACTTACCTTGATACCAAAAAGACCAGTTTACCAACTTTCCTGATTTTTGATTTTTCTCCCGTTCTAAGTCCAAATCTCACTTTCTGAGATCTAAAACATCATATTTCACTTATTTAATTAATGTAATATTCAAAACATTCCCTAACTCAAACTTTGGAAAAATTACAATTTTGCCCCTAAACCTTTGCAGAATTATGATTTTTCCCCTAGGCTCGAAAATTAAAATTTATCCAGTTTTCTTATGTTTTATGACACGCTGAACATTTTTCCCTTCTATGGCAACATCAAATTCCCACTCTATCATGTACTTATGAACATTAGGTATTTTTACAAATTTTGTCGTTTTACTCGTTTTCACTTCAAATCGCTTAGCAAAAGTTGTTTAACATAATTTCAAGCTTCATATTCTACCATAAAACATAAAATAAACACATTTAACTAATGGGTAGTTTTCCAAATATGAACCCTAGCATGAATTATTGCTAGAATAAGCTAAATCAAGTTACCGGGACTCTAAAAACGTAAAGAACATTAAAAACGAGGCTAGAATGGACTTACTATTGAGCTTGGAAAGCTTGGAAACCCTAACCATGGCTTCCCCCATGCTATATTCAGCCTCCATGAAGAAGATGGACCAATATTGGCTTTATTTTCCCTTTTTAATTCTTTTAATTACTAAATGACCAAAATGCCCTTAAAGGCTTTTCTTTCAAATTTGTCCTATTCTTGCCCATTTTTGTCCAAACTTAAATATAATGGTCTAATTACTAAATAACGACCTCCGATTTAAGAACCCATTTCAATTAAATCCCCTTTATTATTTAGAACACACATTTTTCTAATTTTATAATTTAGTCCTAATTATCAAATTAGGCACTTATACATAAAATTTCTTCACGAAATTCTTACAAAATTATTTAATCAATGAATAAACCTTAAAAATTAATCGAAATAATTTTTTTGACCTCGAATTCGTGGTTACAAAACCACTATTCCGTTTAGGCCCTATTTCGGGATGTTACAAGTAATCTGTACGTATCGGAACAAAATGAGCTGATTTAGTCAATCTATCAACAGTAACCCAGATTGCATTTTTCTTACTCGGTGTCAACGGTAAACCAGATACAAAATCCATAGTAACTCTATCCCATTTCCACTCAGGTACCATGATCGGCTGAAGTAGTCCAGAAGGTACCTGATACTAAGCTTTCATTTGCTGATAGACTAAACATTTCGAAACAGAGTCAGAAATCTCTCGTTTCATACCATGCCGCTAGTAAAGTTGTTTCAGATCATTGTACATCTTCGTACTACCTGGATGAACAGAAAACCGACTGCTATGAGCTTCATTCAAAATCACCTGAGTCAACTCTAAATTCTTGGGACACATATTCGGTTTCCGAATCTCAGACAATCGTCAGCATCCACTTTGAATTCTAAATCAACATTTGAATCACATTGAGCTCGTTTTGCTATCAAATCATCATCAACTTTCTAAGCATCACAAATTTACTGAACAAATAACAGTCTTGCTTTTAATTCAGCTATTATCAAACCATCATCAAACATAGCCATATGCGTATTCATTGCACGCAAAGCAAACAGTGATTTTCAGCTTAGAGCATCAACAACAATATTAGCCTTTCCCGGGTGATAGTCAATTACAAGCTCGTAGTCTTTTAGCAATTCTAGCCATCAGCGTTGTCTCAAATTTAGATCTTTCTTAGTCTCAAGTATTTCAGACTTTTATGATCAGAATAAACATGACATTTCTCACCAAACAGATAGTAACGCGGAATTTTCAACGCAAACACGATAGCTGCCAATTCTAGGTCGTGTGTCGAATAGTTCTTTTCATGTGGCTTTAACTGTCTCAAGGCATAAGCTATAACTCTGCCTTTCTGCATCAAAACATAGCCCAAACCATTTAAAGATGCATCACTATAAATAATAAATTCTTTACCCGATTCTGGCTAAACTAGCATTGGAGCTTCGGTCAAAAGGGCTTTCAACTGATCAAAGCTTTTCTAGCACTTTTCTGACCACTCTAACTTAACATCTTTCTATAATAGCTTTGTCATTGGGGCTGCAATCATAGAGAAACCTTTCACGAACCGTCTATAATGACCAGCAAGTCCCAAAAAACTTTGGACTTCAGAAACATTTTTCAGAGGTTTCCAATTAAGTATAGCTGAAATTTTACGAATACCCGATGCTGAAACAACATGGCCCAGAAAATTGACTTCACTCAACCAGAACTCACATTTACTGAACTTTACATACAACTGTTTATCTCGCAGAGTCTGTAACACAAGTCTTAAATGTTCGGCATGTTCTGTTTTGTCACGAGAGCAGATCAAAATGTCATCTATGATCACAACCACAAACCGATCCCGATACTGTTTGAAGATCAAATTCATCAAATCCATGAAAATAGTAGGTGCATTGGTAAGCCCGAATGGCATAACCAAAAACACATAGTGCCCGTACCTCGTTCGGAAAGCAGTCTTTGGCACATCGAAGTCTTTAACTCGCAACTGATAATAGCCTGATCTCAAATCTATCTTCGAAAACACTGTAGCCCCTTTCAGTTGATCAAACAAATCATCAATCCATGGCAACGGGTATTTATTCTTTATAGTCACCTTATTAAGCTGTCTATAATCGATGCAAATTCTTATAGTTTCGTCTTTCTTTTTTACAAACAAAACTGGTGCACCCCATGGAGAGAAACTCGGTCATGCGGAATCTTTTTCTATCAACTCATGCAATTGAGCTTTCAATTCTTTTAATTCAGTAGGCGTCATTCTGTACAGAGCTATCGATATCGGAGTCGTCCCTGGCATTAACTCAATACCGAACTCTACCTCTCGAATAGGTGACAAACCCGATAATTCTTCAGGAAACACATCTGAATCCTCGCGCACAACAGGCACTGATTCAATTTTTCTTTCAGCCACTTTATTATTAAGCACATAGGGAAAATAAGCTTCACAACCTTTCCTCACATATTTCTAAGCTACCATCGAGAAAATCACTGCTGGTAAACCATTCAGATCATTAGATTCAATCTGAATAATCTCATCATTTTGGTACCGTAAATCAATAGTCTTTCTCTTGCTGTTTCAACAGTATCATGCAAAGTCAACCAGTCCATACCCAAAATTATGTCAAACTCATCAAATGGCAACAACATCAAGTCAGCTGGAAAGCACGAATCTTGAACCATCAAGGGACAATTCTTACACACTTTTTCAACCATAACACACCAACCCAAGAAGTTTGACACTCTAATCACAAACTCAGTAGACTCAACAGGCAAAGTCTTACTGAATACTAAAGTCTCACACACATAAGAATGAGTCGAACCAGGATCAATCAATGTAATTACATTAGTATCATAAAGAGTAAATGTACCAGTAATGACATCTGGGGACGAAGCCTCCTCGCGTGCGTGTATAGCATAGGCTCTGGCAGGTGCACGAGCCTTAGATCTGACTGTTGTATCTTTAGTCCCTCTCTGACTGCCACTCACATTACCCGCATTTCTGGGTGGTCTACCTCAAGCTGCAGTATTACCCGATCTCGTATTCTGCACTAGATTTTCTTCAGCTAACACTAGGCATTCAGGAATATAATGATTCATCGGTCCACATTTAAAACAGGCCCGATCATGCAATTTGCAACTACCGGGATGTCGTTTACCATAATGTTTACACTCAGGTTGATTTGATCAAACATTACTCATACTAGCTACTGAGGTAGCTCTCGAGCTCATAGGTGGTCTACTTTGATACCGTCTAGAATAACCCAAAGTAGCTTTAGAATGGCTGAAATCATCTAGGAACTTCCTTGGTACCGATTAGAATGACTTACCGGATGTTCTCTTACGTGCATCTCTAGCTTCAAAGTTAGCTTTTCTTTTCTCTTTCCCGAGCTCTTCAGCTTACAGGCTCGCTATACCAGTACTACGCACTCTTTTATCTTAAGTATGCCAACTAATAGTTTAATGTCTTCGTCCAACGAATCTTTAAATCTTTTACACATTATAGCTTCGGTAGAAACACACTCTCGGGCAGGCTGATTGAGTCTCACAAATTTTTGCTCATACTCTGTCACGGTCATCTGACTCTGTTTCAGCTTCACAAATTCTTCACGCTTCTGATCAATAAATCTTTGGCTGATATATTTCTTACGGAACTCAGTCTGGAAGAATTCCTAAGTCACCCGCTCTCTCGAAATCATTGATACTAGGGTATTCCACCAGTGATATGCTGTGTCCCGAAGTAAAGATATGACACATTTCAAACACTCATCCGGGGCACAAGACAGCTCATCAAACACACGGATGGTATTATCAAACCAGAATTCAGCTCACTCAGCATCAACATATTAGTAGCTTTAAACTCTTCAACCCCATGTTTTCTGATTTATCAACAGGTAGCTTATACAATCTTAACAGATCATTTACTTGAGGTATAGCAGGCATCGAAGATGGATTAGTTGGGGGTGGAGGTTGTTGTGCAGCCGAGTTTGTCCGGATATATTGAGTAAACCAGTCATTCATCATTTGGTAAAAGGCTTCTTTAGCCTCACTCTCTTGACTACTTGAAGTCGGTCGAGAATCAACTGGCGCTGTCCCTTGCGCGAGAGGAGGCGCTACACTCTCGACATCATCAGCTACAGCTCTGTCAGTATCCATTTACTATATGAAAACATATTTTCAAATGTCAGAAGTCATCACACTATCACAGTATATAATATGGCATGTATAGCTAGACTCACACACGCTACATTAGTCCTAGAACTGACTAAACTGTAGCTCTGATACCAATAAAATATAACACCACTAGCCCATATCTGTCACCAGATTAGGGTTATGAGGCATTACCGAACATAATTCAATTTATATAGATGTGCATTATACATTACAATTAGAGATTTAAATCACATCAATGCTTATAACTTAATCAAAATATCAAATCTAAAAAAAAAATTTATCATTCGCAACATAGTATAAGTAAAACATAATCCAAAATGTATATCAAAACAATTTATACATATACAGAACATATAACACGTTAATAACTTCATTATTGAATATTAGACCTAATCTTAAGTAACCCATGCGTATACAAAAGTTGTACATTGAAAGAAATAAATTTCATTACTAACCCTTTCATTCATATTTGTGGCTCCAATATGTTGATCTATATGAAATTTCATATTTCATACAATAATATAATTTAATATGTAACACCCCTATCCCGTAACCGTCGCCAGAATAGGTAAGGGGCATTACCGGACTTGTAACTCATATCAGAATAGTAAAATTTTGAACTTTTTCTTGAAATAAAGATCATTCATTTAAATAAGTACTAAGCACAGCCAGGGATAAAATTCAAACTTCTCAAAGTAAACATTCAAAAGATGCCATTTTCGCATGGCTTATATACATTAACCAAAAATATTCTTCCGCCACTAGTCTATTCTATACATGCCATAAAATAATTCTAAACATAACAGTAACAAGCAGTGGATAGTGATAGTGTGACTAGTTGCTGACGATCCCCGAGCCTGTAGCTTCGCAATGAGATCTATAAAACAAAGAAAACAAAGTAAATGGAGTAAGCATTACAATGCTTAGTAAGTTTTAAGCAGTGTCAACAGATAACAATCAAATTATAACATAGTTGTTCGTATTTTTATTTCACTCTTCCTTCGGGCATACCATCCCTTTACCGAATATGCACATCTCATCATATACAATAGGCAGATAAACTTTCACATAAAAGTGAGCTCAAGTGACATAGATATATTGTATGATTTCACATAACCACCCACACTGATCCGATATCACATAATCATGGGAATAGTCTCATAGATTGCTCTCGTATGCATCACATAACTACCTTATGATTTAGTTCAAATCAAGCTCACATATAAACTTGGAGTACATACCTGTTTAACCTTTCGCATTGAATATATTTATAAGCAATTCTTATTACGAAGTCTTATAGATTTAACCTCTACTCAGATTATCGGTGAGACCTTTAGCTCAGACGAAATCTCCACACGAAGTTATCGGGTCTTACCTGGAAAAAATCTCCAGACGTAGTCATCGGGTCTTACCCGGACATAATCTCCACACGTAGTCATCGGGTCTTACCCGGAATATATTTCCAAGTTTCATGTACATTTAATCACATGTTACAACATTCACATCGACTGTCATATTTGTAATTCATTTGCCTCATCAAATATCTAATAATACACACCTTTCACATTTGGTCGTTCGGCCACAATATACGCACATCGCCTACATATTTCACACTAGCCATTCGGCTTTACCACATATACATACCTCATACATATTTCGCACTAGCCATTCGGCTTTACCACATATACATATCTCATACATATTTCACATTAGCCATTCGGCTTTACCACATATATGCATGTTCATATTCACCACATTGGCCATTCGGCCTTATCACACATATGCATGCTCACATTCATCACATAGGCCATTCGGCCTTATCACATATATGCATGTTCATATTCACCACATTGGCCATTCGGCCTTATCACACATATGCATGCTCACATTCATCACGTTGGCCATTCGGCCTTATCACATATATGCATGTTCACATTCATCATATTGGCCATTCGGCCTTATCTCATATATACACATTCACATTCATCACATAAAATCCTAAATCAAAATATAAATTTTCATGTATTCACATCACAATTATCCTAATATACTTCACATACCACATAAACTATCATGTTTACACTTTGTCTTGGCCGAATCTACATCAATCATTTTCCAATGAATAATTCAATTTCACGCCATACTATCATTTCATATTCGAATACTCATAAACTTACAATTTCACAAATTTTAATATCAAAGATCCATCTAACACTCATATCTCGTTTTACAATATCACGATTTAGAATTCACGTATGGGTTTAATCAATAGCTTATGAGCAACTAAAACAAGTTTTATATTTGATTTCATTTGAAACTACACTCATTAAGGAGTCTAAGCATATAAATCTTATCTTATAACCATTTTTGTACAAATTATAATGATTTTCTAAAAACAGAACAGGGGATTTCGGAGTCATTCTGACACTGTCCCACACAACTTTAAATATCTCTTTATAGGAAATTTCTTTGCTTCCAAGGTCTCTTTTATAAGAAACTAGACTAACTAAGATTTGATTACATATTTTATTCAGCCTATAATTCCACACCAACAATTTATAGTGACTTTCTAAAATCACGTTACTGCTGCTGTCCAAAGCAAATTATTACAATTTGCTCTTAAATTTCCAATTCCAAACACTTATGAACTTACCATTTGAGTTTAAGGCATATCATGGCCACATCATATCTTATTAAATCAACTCATTATGTCCTATTATGATTGAATTTACTCAACGTTTAATCGCTTAAAACTTACCTCGGATGTTGTCGAACGATTTCGGCGGCTATTCTATCACTTTTTCCTTTCCTTTATCCAACTTTGGTCCTCTAAGCTCTTGAGCTAATTCAAACAAATTTAACTTATTAAAGTCTCATTATGCTAGCTTATGGCCGAATGTGACAAGGAGTTTGATAGGTCATATGGCCACCTTTAGTTCAAATACAAAATGGTCATGCGCATTTTTAATCACATTAAGCAATTTAATACCATTAATCTAACATTTCCTCATGCGCACCTTTATGACCGAATACACATATCATTAACCCAAAATCAAATAACTAAGCACTTTAACAAATTCTTTTTAACTATACACACATTCGGCAATGACAAAGACAATTTAGCAAACCTTTAAACTTTTACTTATCACCTCATGCCGAACCATCAAAATGAACTAATTATAATCACATAGGTACTACCAAAGCCGAAACCTATGCATACTATTATTCCTTATGCCCAAACCAAAGACCACTTTCGGCACTTTCATCCACCACTCTACCAAGCATGTAATATTCAAACACAACCAAACTCACATTCGGCCCTAGCTCATAACAAGGTAGCCGATTCTTTTCCCTTAGTATCTAATGCTCACCTATGGTTTTTTTTTCTAGTTCAAACACTCATCTATCATCATTCACCTAACTTAACATGAAACAACAAAACTCACCATTTCTCATCCAAATAACATGAGCAACAACCATTTCTCGAACATTTTCTCATGATCGATTGCTCATGTTACCAACAAGATTCAAAATTTGAACATGGCTAACTAAGGGGCTTAGTAACTAGTTTAATACATTCAACAATTTCAAAAGCTACCATGAATTACATACCTTATTCAAGACTAGAAGGAGTGGCCGAATATTTTACTTCCCTTTCCCCCTTCTTCTCGGCATTTTCGGCCAAGGATGTTAGAAGATGAACATTTTTTTTCTTTGTTTTCTTCCTTCAATTCACGGCAATGGAGGGGGGGACATGGATGAGACAACTTTGTTTTCATCACCCCTCTCTTCATTACTTTATTACTAACCTTTTATTTTATTCTTTCTAACATAACACACTAACACAACATGTTTACAACATGTTTCACCCCATAGCATGGCCGGCCACTAGCTCTAATTTTGGGTAATTTGACATGCAAACCCATCATTTTCATAACATGCATTAATAGGCCACTTTACATTTGCCTAGCACATTTCTAAATTTTCTCACATAAGTCCTATTTAATAAAATTCACTTACAATTAACAAAATTCAAACATGAAATTTTCACACATGCATATATACATATAATAAGCATCAACTATGACGGTTAATTATTTTTATGACTCGGTTTAGTGGTCCCCGAAACCACTTTCCGACTAGGGTCAATTTAGGGGTGTCACAACTCTTCCCCCCTTTAGGGATTTTGGTCCCCGAAAATTTCTACCGATGCATAGTTTAGGATAACGTCCTCTTATTGAATTATATTCATATAAACATTAGCTCATCGATAGCAATTGTAATTCATTATTGATTTCGCATCGATAAAAAAATCATTTTCTTCTCTTAAAACAAATACATAAACATTTCTACAAGTATGCACATATATCTCATTTTCTTGATTTCATAAGCAATAATCACTCAATTTAATTCACAAATGCATTTCAAATACATATTAAGCACATATTAACATGTATAATTCACATCATCAACCCACATATTTGTAACCTACATTTTCATTCATGTATAAGCTGTAACCTGACCGAAAGTACACATATACTCAAACATCCCAATAAATATCCTTTATAACTCCATCATATCTCACTATTCAACTTAACCTATTTCCAACAGAAAATCAACTTCCACATACCTGAACATTGAATTCATTTAGCACATTCAATCACCGTTAACGATACCCGTATACAATCGATTTGGCATAAAGTCTCATATAGTATACCAGCATGGGACTTATTTTAGCACATAACCCATATATCCAAAATTATCAGCATTCATCAAAAATTCTTACAGACTTTCAAATGTCGAACTTAATCGAAATAATTTCTTGAATATGATTAACAAAAAAAAATAGGGGTCATTTAGCAATAGCACATATGACTTCATATACCAAGCATTCCATAGACTAAATCCGTAACACATTTATAACATGAATTCATTTCTTAACAACATATCCACCATCTTTTTGCTTTCATTTGATTTTCTCATACCTTCCATACATACCTGTATCACTTATTCTGATCTTACTTAATTTATCATCTTAAATATACTCGTTGAATCATTCGAAATCATTACGGATACTCATTAAGCACATATAGCTCTTACAATGCCATATGCTAGATATGGTCTTACATATTCTCACATATCGAGCCGATGCCATGTCCCAGACATGGTCTTACACACTATCTCAAATCAATGCCTTCGTCCCAGACGAGGTCTTACATGAATTCCACTTCACACACTTAGTGCCCACTGACCGATCTCGTACTCATAGTGCTCGGTTAAAGGAATTCGCACACACACAGTGCCTCTAATCATTCACACACATGTGGTCTTATTCATTCGTTATTACACATTCAAATGACTTAACCAAGTCTATAAACATCATGTATGTACACTTTTAAACATATCATCTCATTTAAATTTGAATTCATATAGTAATGAACACTTAAACTTTGCTCAAATTACCGGCACGAAGCCTACTAGGCACGAAGGCCCGAATACATGTCACCAGCATGATTGCTCTTCGGGACCTAGCCCGGATATAACACCAGCACGAATACTCTTCAGGGTTTAGCACGGATATATCACTAGCACGAATGCTCTTCGGAACTTTGTCTGGATACATCACTAGCACGAATGCTCTTCGGGACTTAGTCCGGATACATCACTAGCACGAATGCTCTTCGGGACTTAGCCTGGATACATCGCTAGCACGAATGCTCTTCGGGACTTAGTCCGGATACATCACTAGCACGAATGCTCTTCGGGACTTAGCCCGGATACATCACTAGCACGAATGCTCTTCAGGACTTAGTCCGGATACATCACTAGCACGAATGCTCTTCGGGACTTAGTCCGGATATATCACTCTCAATTCTCATGTACATATACACATATAGCAATACACATTAGTATATCATTTACATTACTTGAATACAAACACAACATGCTTATCGACCATTCAACTTCCAGTTCCATAGCCACATACAAAAATCACATTTATAGTCATAACACTCTTTCAAAATTGCATCACTTATACCCTTATAATTCAATCCAAATCGAAATTCAAATACGAGTACATGATACGTACCTGATCAACTTAATAATTTAGGCATATCTAAGTGAAGTTATATCATAAATTCTCATAGTCAGAAGCTTGCTACAGCTCGGTCGGGATCAAAATTCATTGCAATACAACAAACACATTTTAATAGTCAAAAATCATCACACTATCATTTTATCACTTTATCGACTAAACCGTAGCTCTGATACCAATAAAATGTAACACCCCTATCCCGTAACCGTCGCTGGAATAGGTAAGGGGCATTACCGGACTTGTAACTCATATCAGAACAGTAAAATTTTGAACTTTTTCATGGAATAAAGATCATTCATTTAAATAAGTACTAAGCAAAGCCAGGGATAAAATTCAAACTTCTCTAAGTAAACATTCAAAAGATGCCATTTTCGCATGGCTTATATACATTAACCAAAAATATTCTTCCGCCACTAGTCTATTCTATACATGCCATAAAATAATTCTAAACATAACAGTAACAAGCAGTGGATAGTGATAGTGTGACTAGTTGCTGACGATCCCCGAGCCTGTAGCTTCACAATGAGATCTATAAAACAGAGAAAACAAAGTAAACGGAGTAAGCATTACAATGCTTAGTAAGTTTTAAGCAGTGTCAACAGATAACAATCAAATTATAACATAGTTGTTCGTATTTTTATTTCACTCTTCCTTTGGGCATACCATCCCTTTACCGAATATGCACATCTCATCATATACAATAGGCAGATAAACTTTCACATAAAAGTGAGCGCATGTGACATAGATATATTGTATGATTTCACATAACCTCTCACACTGATCCGATGTCACATAATCATGGGAATAGTCTCATAGATTGCTCTCGTATGCATCACATAACTACCTTATGATTTAGTTCAAATCAAGCTCACATATAAACTTGGAGTACATACCTGTTTAACCTTTCGCATTGAATATATTTATAAGCAATTCTTATTACGAAGTCTTATAGCTTTAACCTCTACTCGGATTATCGGCGAGACCTTTAGCTCAGACGGAATCTCCACACGAAGTTATCGGGTCTTACCCGGACAAAATCTCCACACGTAGTCATCGGGTCTTACCCGGACATAATCTCCACACGTAGTCATCGGGTCTTACCCGGAATATATTTCCAAGTTTCATGTACATTTAATCACATGTTACAACATTCACATCGACTGTCATACTTGTAATTCATTTGCCTCATCAAATATCTAATAATACACACCTTTCACATTTGGTCGTTCGGCCACAATATACGCACATCGCCTACATATTTCACACTAGCCATTCGGCTTTACCACATATACATACCTCATACATATTTCGCACTAGCCATTCGGCTTTACCACATATACATATCTCATACATATTTCACATTAGCCATTCGGCTTTACCACATATATGCATGTTCATATTCACCACATTGGCCATTCGGCCTTATCACACATATGCATGTTCACATTCATCACATTGGCCATTCGGCCTTATCACATATATGCATGTTCACATTCATCACATTGGCCATTCGGCCTTATCTCATATATACACATTCACATTCATCACATAAAATCCTAAATCAAAATATAAATTTTCATGTATTCACATCACAATTATCCTAATATACTTCACATACCACATATACTATCATGTTTACACTTTGTCTTGGCCGAATCTACATCAATCATTTTCCAATGAATAATTCAATTTCACGCCATACTATCATTTCATATTCGAAAACTCATAAACTTACAATTTCACAAATTTTAATATCAAAGATCCGTCTAACACTCATATCTCGTTTTACAATATCACGATTTAGAATTCACGTATGGGTTTAATCAATAGGTTATGAGCAACTAAAACAAGTTTTATCCATGTTTACAACAAAATCACATATTCACTACGAGCTGTTTTCCTGAGCAATAGTCACTAAATTATTTATAACTGGAGCTACAAAACTCCAAATCACTTGCCGTTAATTTTCCCTGTATATAGACTCGTATATCTTCCATCCATAAAATTTCCAGAATTTTAGGTTTGGCCAATCAATACCAGATTTTTCTTAAAGTTTCCCCTGTTTCACTGTTTGACTAATCTGACAATTCTTCACTACGAATAAAATTTTTCATTGTACCGAATTCATAATGTGTTCTATTTGATTTCATTTGAAACTACACTCATTAATGAGTCTAAGCATATAAATCTTATCTTATAACCATTTTTGTACAAATTATAATGATTTTCCAAATACAGAACAGGGGATTTCTGAGTCATTCTAACACTGTCCCACACAACTTTAAATATCTCTTTATAGGAAATTTCTTTGCTTCCAAGGTCTCTTTTATAAGAAACTAGACTAACTAAGATTTGATTACATATTTTATTCAGCCTATAATTCCACACCAACAATTTATAGTGATTTTCTAAAATCACGTTACTGCTGCTGTCCAAAGCAAATTATTACAATTTGCTCTTAAATTTCCAAGTCCAAACACTAATAAACTTACCATTTGAGTTTAAGACATATCATGGCCACATCATATCTTATTAAATCAACTCATTATGTCCTATTATGATTGAATTTACTCAATGTTTAATCGCTTAAAACTTACCTCAGATGTTGTCGAACGATTTCGGCGGCTATTCGATCACTTTTTCCTTTCCTTTATCCAACTTTGGTCCTCTAAGCTCTTGAGCTAATTCAAACAAATTTAACTTATTAAAGTCTCATTATGCTAGCTTATGGCCGAATGTGACAAGGAGTTTGATAGGTCATATGGCCACCTTTAGTTCAAATACAAAATGGTCATGCGCATTTTTAATCACATTAAGCAATTTAATACCATTAATCTAACATTTCCTCATGCGCACCTTTATGACCGAATACACATATCATTAACCCAACATCAAATAACTAAGCACTTTAACAAATTCTATTTAACTATACACACATTTGGCAATGACAAAGACAATTTAGCAAACCTTTAAACTTTTACTTATCACCTCATGCCGAACCATCAAAATGAACTAATTATAATCACATAGGTACTACCAAAGCCGAAACCTATGCATACTATTATTCCTTATGCCCAAACCAAAGACCACATTCGGCACTTTCATCCACCACTCTACCAAGCATGTAATATTCAAACACAACCAAACTCACATTCGGCCCTAGCTCATAACAAGGTAGCCGATTCTTTTCCCTTAGTATCTAATGCTCACCTATGATTTTTTTTTCTAGTTCAAACACTCATCTATCATCATTCACCTAACTTAACATGAAACAACAAAACTCACCATTTCTCATCCAAATAACATGAGCAACAACCATTTCTTGAACATTTTCTCATGATCGATTGCTCATGTTACCAACAAGATTCAAAATTTGAACATGGCTAACTAAGGGGCTTAGTAACTAGTTTAATACATTCAACAATTTCAAAAGCTACCATGAATTACATACCTTATTCAAGACTAGAAGGAGTGGCCGAATATTTTACTTCCCTTTCCCCCTTCTTCTTGGCATTTTCGGCCAAGGATGTTAGAAGATGAACATTTTTTTTTCTTTGTTTTCTTCCTTCAATTCACGGCAATGGAGGGGGGACATGGATGAGACAACTTTGTTTTCATCACCCCTCTCTTCATTACTTTATTACTAACCTCTTATTTTATTCTTTCTAACATAACACACTAACACAACATGTTTACAACATGTTTCACCCCATAGCATGGCCGGCCACTAGCTCTAATTTTGGGTAATTTGACATGCAAACCCATCATTTTCATAACATGCATTAATAGGCCACTTTACATTTGCCTAGCACATTTCTAAATTTTCTCACATAAGTCCTATTTAATAAAATTCACTTACAATTTACAAAATTCAAACATGAAATTTTCACACATGCATATATACATATAATAAGCATCAACTATGATGGTTAATTATTTTTATGACTCGGTTTAGTGGTCCCCGAAACCACTTTCGGACTAGGGTCAATTTAGGGGTGTCACATAATACATCCATTCGAATATATGTATACATAAATAAAAGCATATAAGCATATTCGGATAAAGCATTATATCAAGTAGTATTACGGTTTAATAAATGACTAACATACAAGAGAAGCAAAATGTTACACCGAGCTCAAGTACATTACATCATTTTAACTTAAACCATTTTCGGACACAGATAACAACTTCTGCACAAACTCATAATAAAACCAATTGAAATCTTATTACATAATTTAACAAGCAATCACCCATGCAACTTAGTACAATATAACATGACCGAACATGATATTTATGCTTATATATAGTGCGCACTTATCCTAAAATTTCAAGGCCACGCTTAACATTTGAATTCATAACAAAACAAATTGACTAAAACAATCATGGAACATTTTTCCTTACTTAATACATTGCTTAGCCGAATCATATTATTTAAAACC
This sequence comes from Gossypium hirsutum, assembly GCF_007990345.1. Taxonomy (NCBI): domain Eukaryota; kingdom Viridiplantae; phylum Streptophyta; class Magnoliopsida; order Malvales; family Malvaceae; genus Gossypium; species Gossypium hirsutum. The sequence goes on from NC_053436.1 coordinate 37,980,733, forward strand.
ACATTCACGTCAAAAATTTCCATCACCGAATTATCAAAACTAAACTCATTAAACATTACAACTAAGAACTTATTAGATCAAGACTAAGCATAATAAGCAAAATTCACATATATATATTTTATCTTAGTATGAAACACATCTAGATCAACCAAACATACTTATGGTCGATTCTTTCATACCTCATCCTAAGTCATTAACTAACTTCAATGCACCACAAAACACATATCACAAATGTTATTCATCCATAGCATAAAATACCATAGCCAAAATAAAATCAAACCATAAGCAAACATAATCGAAATCAAACATGGAAATTAAGCCATTTTTGCATGGCTCAAATTATACTGAACTGAAATCTTACATTTCAAAAGATAATCCAGCCTATACATGCCATAGGTTTGATAGTTCACTTATGAAGGTACCAAAAATAGTGGATAGTGTGATAGACTTTGCTGACGATCCCTGAGCTCGTATTTTGCATCCAAAATCTATAAAACAGAAGCAAATATACACACAGTAAGCTATCTTAGCTTAGTAAGTCATAAGAAAATAAATAACTCAATAATATAGTCAACACATATTAACTAAATGAATTACATTAACATTACCATGCTTGACCTCAAACCTACAAATTCCATAATTAATACATTTTCATAGACAATTACCCGCCTAGGCCGAATACTTACATAGTAATTTTATCATATTATTAATCAACTTCCAAACCAAATAGTCATACTAAACCATACATACTTTTACTCACATACGCAAGCTCAAGAATCATAGTATAACATCACATATATTTATATTACCTATATGGCCGAATATACCAAATCATATATGCACATATTTAAGAAACATTACAAGGATACACAAGTTATTCATTCACAGGCCGAATACACATACCACATACGCATATATTCTTCATTTGCATCGTACATGATTTACGACCAATATTCAAAGTACTTACTTACCTTATCTCAAGTAGGTATCAAGTTAATTCATACCTGGCCACTTAGCTCGTTTTACACATTTGAACACAACTTATCTTTGCCTGATGAACCATACGAAATTGGATAGGACACTCAGATAATCAAACATATCATACAATGCCAATGTCCCAGACGTGGTTTTACATGTAGCCACATATCGATGCTATTGTCCCAGACAGGGTCTTACTCACACACATGTATCGGAGTCGCATATCGATGCCATGGTCTTACTCGCACACATATATCAGAATCCTATGTCATGACATATGTATCCTAACTATTCCTAAGGTTCATACGGGGCTTTCGGACGTCGTAAGTCGGTCGAAACGAATGCATGAACATGGTTTCCAAGCTTATACACATTCGACAATAGCATATATAAATTCATATATTTCATTTTAGCATATATACTTTGCATATAATTAAATTAAGTATGTCTATTTGTTTATAAATTTACCTCGAACAATGTAAAAACAGAACGGGACAACTAGTCGAGAACTTTCTTTTTGCCCCGATCCAAATCTGATTTCTTTGGTTCTTGATCTAAACAAATTCAAATTAAGCTCATTCAAACATATTTTCATTCAATTTAGTCCAAAAACACATGAATGGACAAATTACCATTTACCCCTAATATTTACACTTTTTACAATTTAGTCCCTATTGCACAAAACACAAAATATGCAAAATTTCACTATACCCATGTTCGGCTGAATCTTACCCATATTCATACAAGTCCAATATTTCATTTATTTCACATTTTAGTCCCTCAAATTATTATTTTTGCAATTTAGTCCTAATTATTCAAAATCATCAAAAACTCCAATACAAAACATGTTAATATAAAACATATCTTTCATATTTCATCATCAAACAACAAAAATTACAAGCTCTCAACAACGGCATAACTCAAAATATTCACCAAAATAAAAATTCAAGCATGGGTTTACTAGTACTCGAAGCAACGATCTCAAAAACGTAAAAATTATCAAAAACCTACTAAGAACGAACCTTGAACTAAGCTTGGAAGATGGCCGAACTAGGTTTTCTTTTTCTTTTCTTCTTATTTATTTTTTGGTTTTGGCGATGATAATATAAAGACATGTTATAAGCTTTTTCTGTTTTATTATACTTATAATAACATTTTAATTAATTACTATTAAACCCTTTATAATTAAATAACTAAAACACATAATACAAGGGTACAATCAGCCATTACCTATTCAAATGGTCTATTTACCACTTTTTGGCTTCAATTTAAAAAAGGCAATAGCAATTTGGCCCTTTATACAAATAACCATTAAATTATCATTTTCGTGATTAAGTCCTTCTATTTAATTGGGCACCTAAACGACAAAATTAAATTACGAAAATTTCATAGATATAAATTCACACAAAATAAACACAAAAATAACTTTTAAATATTTTTCTGACTTGGATTTGTGGTCCCGAAACCACTGTTCTGACTAGGGTCTAAATCAGGCTGTTACATCATTCTTCGCCATGTATGTCTTTAACAAATTTTCTAAGCCATTGGATGGTTCAGCTTGGGTTGGTTTCTGAACTTGTTGGGGAAAACTAGGTGGTTAGGTCGCTCTAGATTGGGCTTAAGTGTTACTGGTTCCAGCCACTTGGTTACTCCGGGATAAATTCAGGAGGTTTCGCGATGATGGGTTATAAAAATTGGATTGCATTCCTTGCCTTCCTCAACTTTGGTTCTGGTTACACATGTAATATACGGAGTCTGGGTTCGATGGACATTCTTTGAACAAATTCTCTTTCCTACAATAGATACAGGCTATACTTTCAAATTGATTTGGTAGCTGTGCTGCAAAACTTTTAGGCCCATTAGTAGTAAGATTTTTTAACATTGAGGATATTGATGATACCTGAGATTCGAGTGAAGTAAGAGCGTCTACTTCATGTATTCTAGCAACTCATCTTCCTGACACTGTTTGATTGGTTTGCTATTGATAATTGTTGTTGCCAATCCTCTCAATGATTTCATAAGCCTCATTATAAGACTTAGAAAGGAGAGCACCATTAGCAGAACCGTCCACTACCATCCTTGTGTGAGCATTAAGACCATTATAAAATGTTTCAAGTTGGATGCAGTGTGGGATACTGTGATGACGACACTTCTGTAATAATTCTTTATGCCTTTCCCATGCTTCATACAAGAACTCATCATCCATTTGTTGGAAAGCAATGATCTCATTCCTCAACTTAGCATTCTTGCTAGGCGAGAAATACTTTATAAGGAATCTTTCCGCTAACTCTTGCCATGTGGAAATTGAATTTGGTGGTAATGAGTTCAATCAGGCTTGAGCTCTATCCTTTAATGAATACAGGAACAACTTCAATCGTAATGCATCTTCGGGTACTCTGACTAACTTGAAAGAATCGATCACCTCCATAAACAGTCTTAAGTGTAGGTGAGGATCTTCAGTAGGCATTCCACTGAATTGGCCCATTGTCTAAAGCATCTGGAACATGACTAGCTTCATCTTGAACTGTTGTGCCTCAATTTCGGGTCTTCTAATACCCGAATTAAGATCATTAAACATTGGCACGACATACTATCTTAAAGCTCTATCTCTATCATCAGCAATAAGGATAGGATTTTGAGCAGTGTTTGCTCCATTTCCTTGATTTGGATTTTCAAAGTTCATTTCTTCGGTCATTCTCTGACTTGCTTATCTTCTTCACTGTCAAAAAGTTCGTTCAATCTCAAGGTCTACAAGGAGTAAATTGATGATTCGATCAATACTCATAAACACCTGAAATAATCACAGAAAAACTAATTAAGTTAAAATTTAAACAAAAATTAAACCAAAATGCAAAACTAACAAATTCACAAATAATGACTTTTTAAAACAGTCCCCGACAACGGCGCCAAAAACTTAGAACAATGGAAATGTGCAAGTGTACACAATCGCAACAAGCAATAAATTGACAAGTAAATGTCGAGTTATCGCACCCACAGGGACTGTGAAATGAATTATTTTGAATGCTATTTAAAACACTTTGGTGAAAAAAAATATTTTGTTTGAAGAAGGTGATTAGAAACTAAGATTTTAAACTAAATAAATAAATCTCAAATGCATGATTTCAAAATACGAGTTTAATCAAAATGACATAATTCTATTAGATTAATTACATTTCTTAACTTAGAATTATTAAACTCATGTTTATATTTTTACGAATAAATCCACGGAAACTCGGTAATTTGCTAACTTACGAACATACTCACCTACCAAAATCCATTCATCTCTTGGACATATCTCTATGTCAATTCAATCGATTAAACAAATTTTAATAGGCAAATATGTTATAGCACATACATACTTATTAAATTGAAATAATCTCTTAAACATATCCCTATGTCAATTCAAACAATTAACTCAATTTAATAAGCACACATAAGACTATGTGAGGTAACAAAGTATCCTTAGCTTGAAACAATTTAATCACAATAATCTTGGAAGTTATGCAATGCAATTGTATCATCAGATACCGTTTCTAATTTAACCCTTAGCTACCTTAGATGATTAAACATGCACTAATTAAGTACTATGTCTATTTATTACAATTTCAATCCATTTAAATAATTAATTGATTAGTTACCTAACAATTGTAATGCAAGAATAACCTAGTCATGGTTTTACTTAATCAAGCATCTTACCGAGGCCTATAACAACATAAACACAATCTTAACAATTTAAGAAGACGACATGAAATCAATATAACACAAATTAAATTCAAGCTAAATTGATTAAATTAACCATTCCAACAACATAAATATTCATTGATATGTTTATCATAACAACAAAAATTAAAGAGATAGGGAACAAGAATCAAATCCAGTTTTTTCCGTGGCTTGACTAGCTTGCTCCGTTCTTCATTCTTTGTTGTCCTTGTCAATCGATGCTGCTATGAAGACTTCAATGTTTCTCCAAAATGGCTTATGAAAACCCCTTTTCCAAGGGAAGAAATCGACAAGAGAGCAAGAGAATTTAGAATGGCAAAGAAGAGAGAAAGTGGAGAGAAGAGAGAAAAGATGTGAATGAATTGAGATGTGTTGAATGATTAGCCAAGGGGGGGTTTATAGCTAAAGATGGATGCTAAAATTAGCTAAAAGATAGCATCCAAAGAGCATCCCTTGGCTGGCCACACATGTGGCAAGGTTGATGGTTTCAACTTTGCTAAATTTGGCTTGAGGCATATCTACAAAGCCACCAATTGTGGAGGGGTTTGAATGCAACTTGAACAAGTCTTCGAGGGCCTCTTTGCAACCTTAAATAATCAGATAATAAGCTGATTTGGGTAAGCTCTTGGGACAGTATTGGGCTGTCTATTTCTTAGGCGATTCGGTTCACTAGGTTCGGTTAACTGGACCACTTTTTCATAATTAATTAATAATAATTTATTAACCCAAATTAAATTAGATATAAATTAAAATTAATTATATTATGAATTAATAAATATAATTTTAGACTGTCTTAGGCTGAAATTTAGTTCGCCTCGATACTTCAAATTGCTTCTCGGTTTTGTGCTTCTAGTAGTATCTGTTGAGCCAGTTTTCGCCCTTTGTACAAATCTGTCGAAAATAACCAAAATTCATCAAAAATAATTATAAAATTAACTACAATTCAACATGTTCATATTTTAAGTGCACTTTAATTATTTTATAAAAATTAATTATTTTTCGACAAGAATTTTATCGAAACTGTATGATTTTGAGTTAAAAAGGGTATGTAAAAATGCGTAAATTTTCGTGTTTCCACTCACCTACAGCAAACTCAAAGGCACCAAATCATAACATTAGTAGACATTCTTCTAAACTCATCCAAACATAAATCGTACCATTTTATTTCCAACCACAATAAGGCACACATAATCTACATTATGCCAAACAATTCCATACCAATACCCAAAATCTCAAATCATGAATATGGATGCATTCAAACATGCATTATTTCACCTAATATCACAAACATATCATTCCTTAAACATAGAATATTCCATATTCCAAATACTAATTCAAAAACTACCCATCACAATTAGCATTTATAGGACTATTACCAAACTCAATACAAAGCTCATTTGCACACTTATATACATCATCAAAATCACCAATATAAGCCAACTCACATGGCTATATATATACAATCCCAAATATAAACATTTACAAGTCAATTCAAATGGCCAAAATCATTATCAACTCATAACCAAAATGACTATAATCCTATACATGCCATATCCTCAAAACATAAGCTTAAAAGTACCAAATTGATAGCTTGATAGTGTGATGTAATCTCCGACGATCCCCAAATCCGAGCTAGCTTAGAAATCACTATAAAACACGGGAAAATATATAATGTAAGCTTTATAGCTTAGTAAGCTCATATGAAAATAAGAAATAAATATCACAATTCATTTACATTTCAAAATAAATAACATATCTTACATTTAAACATTAATCACCAAGTTAACATAGAATTTAACCATATAAATGATCGTAAGTTCTCAATTTTCTTTAACTCATTGTTCGAATAGTTTTTCGTACATACCTATCGTATACGTATCTATTCCTCATCAATTCACATCATCAATATACCCGTTGAACCATTTGGAATAGAAGTTGGATACTCAATAGTCTTGCACTCTAAATGCCATTATCATGGTCCAAAGCCAAATCAATGTATCTTGCACCTCGAAGCCAAATCAATATATCTCCTAATGACATGTCACTAGTATCCTAATCTATTCCTAAGGTTCAACTGGGATTTTCAATGTCGAATCATTGTCGAACGTGTTCGTAGAGTGGAATTCACAATTCATGTAATATCAAAGCATTTAAAACATAATTATATTAATGCTTATTACATAAGAACTTACCTCGAACGTAGAAACGACGACAGGGGTCAACTAATTTGAGACTTTGTTCTTGCCCCGATCTAAGTCCATATTTCACTTTTCTTTATCTATATAATATCAAATTCATCTTATTTAATTGTTTCCCTATTCAATTTAATCCAAAACACTCATTAAAGCACATTTACAATTTTACCCCTAATATTTCAACATTTTTACAATTTAGTCCCTAGGCTTGTAAAACAAATTCATTCAATTTCATCACAATGCAAGCCTAGTCGAATATTTATCATGCTTATAGCAGCCCAAAATTTTCATTTATTTCACATTTTAACCACTAAATTTACACATTTCACAATTTAGTCCCTAATTTGCATTTTCATTAAAAATCACTTAACAAAACTTGTATTTTTATCAACAAGCATTCATAATCTATAAAGAAACTTCAAAATAAATACTTAATCATCAATGGAAACGTTCAAAATCTTTAAATATTTTGCAAATTAATCCCTGGGCTAGCTAGACCTAGTTGCAATGATCTCAAAAACATAGAAATAATTAAAAACAGGACAAAAATAGACTTACAATTGAACAATGCAATGACCGAACGCTAAATAGCTTTGATGGCTTCTTCTTTCTTTGAATTTTCGGTAATGACAAGAGAAAATGAGAGCTTTTTCTTTTGTTTAACTTATTTTATCTTAATTATTAACTAATTTACTATATTAACCTTTTAATTAATATACAAAAATCACTTAAACAATGTCTATAATTGTCCACTTACTAATATAATGGGATAATTGCAACATAAATCCATCAACTATTTAATTTCATAGCTAATAAACCCTTTTAGCTTATAAAACTCCAATTTTTCACTTTACGTGAATTAGTCCTTTTTATCGAATTAAGCATTCAAACGATAAAAATTTCTCAACGAAATTCTCACACAATCATTTTATCATGCAGTAAACATTAAAATAATAATAAAATAATTGTTTTGACTTTAGATTTGTGGTCTCAAAACCACTATTCTGATTTGACTAAAAACAGGTTGTAACAGGAAATCCTGTATCCATCGACTTTCATTTATCCAAATGGGATTTGACATTTATCAGGCATTATCGAATATTCAATAAATTTCACATACATGATAATTATAAAATTCACATATATAACATTTAATTCAAAGATATAAATGTTTACAGTTTAGTGACACAAACTTACCTCGATACTTATTTGTATACAAAATCTACTAATTCGAAACTTTTTGTTTTCCTCGATCCAACTCAATATTAAGTCTTTCAGGATCTATATAAATGAATTTAATACCAATTTAATCCATTTAATACTCAATTTAATTCAATTCACATCCTAAGCAAATTTACTATTTTGCTCGTATACTTTTTCACAAATGACGATTTCGTCCCTATGCTCGGAAATTCGAAGTCAAGCAATTTAATCCTTATTCCAAGCCTAACCGAAATTTTTATATAACTTTTATAGCACATGTATTTTAAAAAATTTAGAATTTTTCCATAACTTTTACATCTTTACAATTTAATCCCTAAATCATATTTTCATTAAAATTCACTTTGTAAAAGTTGTTTATCTATCAATAACCTTTCATTTTCTACCATGAATTTTAAAATTTCATCATATTCATCCATGGTAAAACTTTTATACTTTGATAACTTTTCAAATTAATCCCTAATATATATAGATTAAGCTATCCTGATCTCAAAAATATAAAAATTGCTAAAAACGGAACAAGAAAACATACCTAATTAAGCTTGATTAGTTTCATTTCTCTCTCCTAGGGTTTCCATGGAGTTTTGGGGGATGAAGATGATATAAAATGATTTTATTTCCATCTAATTATTTATCATCCATTCATTTTTCCACTTTCCAATTTAGTCATTACCTTTTCCTAATTTTCCATGGATGATTCATTAAAATATCTTCTAACTTTTCTTTAATGGTCTAATAACCATATAAAGACCTCAAATTTTGAATTCCATAACTATTTGATACTTATAGCTACTAGAATTTAACTTTTGCATTTTATGCAATTTGGTCCTTTCCCTAATTAAACCCATAATCAGTAAAAAAAATTTAACAAAATTTCCATATGATATTCCTATCGCAAAGCAGACCATGCAATAATATTAAAATAAAATTTCTTTCCGGCTCGAATTTGTGGTCCCGAAGCCACTGTTCTGATTTCACTGAAAATGAGCTGTTACAACTCTCCCCCTTAAGAACTTTTGTCCTCGAAAATCTTACCAGTAAAAAAATTTAGGTATTGCTTTCTCATGATATGTAACACCCCTATAACCCGTATCCGTTGCCAGGGTGGGTTATGAAGAGTTACTGATCCAAAATTTAATATTTAAAAAAACATACACAATAAAAATAAAAAATATATACATCGCCAAACTCAGTTAAAGATCAAAATTCAAACTTGTATCAACACTCAAAAGTAGCCATCCATATTCACATGGATTATATATAAGTACGTCTCAAAATATCATTCTCTTAAGTCTATTCCATACATGCCATACTAGCTCCAAAATATAGCAGTACCCTAAAATGATAGATAGTGTGACGAGTAGCTGATGATTCCCTTTCCGAGCAGGTAATTGGAATCAACAATCTATAAAACAGAGAACGTAACAAACGAAGTAAGCTTTCAAAGCTTAGTAAGTTTTAAGCATCACAAATAATTAAAAGTTATCGAAAATCAAAACATTCATTTAAATAGACTTATTCTCAATTTAAATTGCTTCATGGCCGAATACACATAAACATAAACATAGATTCTCAGCACATATTTTTCTTTTACTAAAAGTTCATGCGATGCATTTAAATCAAATAATCTCATATAATAACAACATTTGACCGAATAGGTCATTGTTTTACTCGTAGATATAACAATCATTCACACTTAAGTATCATTCTTTGATACTAATAATTCACAAAATCATTGACTGAATGTACATGAGTACATAAAGAAATTTTAACATATAATTCATATACAAATATACCATGACCGATTAAATCATTCTCATATTCGCAAATATAACCATCAATCATATTTATATATATATTCTTCTTTGATGCTAATGATTCACTTCGAAATCAATTCACCAATGAGTAAGTAATATGTACCTGAACATATTAAATGTATAGTACTTACTCGACGATGGTTTACTACGAACATTCAATATCGTAATCTTACTTAACTTACTGGCATTAAGCTTGTCAGGTCTTAGGACTTGAAACTAATTACCAGCACAAGCCTGCGAGAATTTAAACCCGGTATAATACCAGCTCGAAGCTTGCAGGACTTTAGCCCGGACATATTTCCTGTAACACCCCGTACCCGAGACCGTTGCCGGAGTCAGACACGAGGGTTCGCAGACTTAACTCACTTATTTGTACAGTCCATTTTAAATTTCCAGACGAGCTGGCTAACTGCGTCACTGTCACCTTAAAAATCATATCTCGAGTTCCAAAACTCGAAAACCAGTTCTGTAAATTTTTCCTGAAAGTAGACTCATATATCCATCTAAAAATTTTTTCCAGGATTTTGGTCAAGCCAATTAGTACAGTTTATTAGTTAAAGTCTCCCCTGTTTCAGGGTTCGACTACACTGACCTTCATGCATTACAACTTGGATATCTCCCTGTACAAAGATTCAATACTGATTCCGTTTGTTTCTATAGAAACTAGACTCAAAATGAATCTATACATATATAGCATGACTTCTAAATGTCTCTGGTTAATTTATAATGAATTTCAAAAGTCGGAATAGGGAATCCAGAAACCGTTCTGGCCCTGTTTCGCGAAAACCTAAATATCTCTTAGCATACTATTCATATGATCGTTTTGTTTCTTCCATGTGAAAGTAGATTTATCAAGGTTTGATTACAGAATTTATTCACTATTTAATTCCATTCCTACTATTTTTAGTGATTTTTCAAATCTACATCATTGCTGCTGTCCGCATCTGCCTTTAAGGTAGACTTTACCTATTTCATAGTTTCCATGATTCAACTAGCCCTTTAGCATATATGGCCCAAAATATAATCATGATGAACCATTCTAATGGCTAATCGTTGCCAAACATTTCCATGCCTCTTAATGAACATATACATTCAAGATGATTATAACATTATGCTCAAAATATATATAAGCCATTTTCGCATGGCTATCCAAATATATACAACACCAAAGTACTTGACTAATAACAAAAAGGGGTGTCCTATACATGCCATTTCAAAGTTCAACCAAAAGTGTACCAAAAGGGCTTTGATAGTGTGGGCGACTTCGACTTCAAAAATCCCGAGTCCGATAGCTGAAGAACCAAAATCTATAAAACAGAGATTATAGAAGCGGAGTAAGCATTTAATGCTTAGTAAGTTTTGAGCCATAAAATTGACACAACTAAAATGTAGCATTCATATGGCTAAATGGATAATTTGACATGCACAAATTCTCAATATCATACTTACTTCACATTACCAACCTTATATTCATACACAAAAGATCAACATAGCAAAGCCGGTAGCTCATTTATCAACTGAGCGAATACTTATTTGTAAGGGATCAACTAATTCAAAGCACATACGAAACATACCTCATCGCTGGGATTTACGAGCGTATTAATTGAAATTATTACAGCAGATCGCTCATTCCCAAATCACGTACCTTCGAAATTTAACCGGATATAATTACTCGCTCAAATGCCTTCGGGACATAGCCCGGTTAGAGTAACTTGCACAATTGCCTTCGGGACTTAGCCCGGATTTAGTAACTCGCACAAATGCCTTCGGGACTTAGCCCGAATTTAGTAACTCACGCAGATGCCTTTGGGACTTGCCCGGTTATAATCGCTAGCACAAATGCCTTCGGGACTTAGCCCGGATATCATTCGAATAACCATGCACATATATCAATAAGCATGACACATCCATATTTCATTTTCATTACCAAAGCTCAAACACAAAACACTTATCACACTTACAAATTTCGGCTCAATAGCCACATACAAATAGCATGATTTTGATTTACTCAAGACATAATCTAATCGAATCACAATCTAAGCTCCATTACTCGAAAACTTACCTCGGATGTTGTCGAACGATTTCGGCGGCTATTCGATCACTTTTCCTTTCCCTTATCCAACTTTGGTCCTCTAAGCTCTTGAGCTAATTCAAACAAATTTAACTTAGTAAAGTCTCATTATGCTAGCTTATGGCCGAACATGACAATGAATTTGATGGGTCATATGGCCACCTTTAGCTCAAATACAAAAAGGTCATACGCATTTTTAATCACATTAAGCAATTTAATACAATTCATTCGAACATCAAAAGAGAAGCTCAAGGTACTTAGCCCATATATACATTAGACATTAGAGTCACATATGTACGAAATCACGAATCGAATTCAACATATTAGCTAATATTTCCCCTTAGCCGAATTCTAAGTCAAGGTAAAGCCATCAATATGCTTACCTATGGCCGAACATACACATCAACTTATGTACTCATTCATGTGCCGAACATACATGTCTATGCTGAGGCCGATTGCAACACTAATACATTCTACAAGTATGGTCACTTGTATTGACTAAACCCCATTTTGTTTCAAGTTCAAAACTTGGCTAATACACATATATACACTATTAAAGCATCCTCTCCCTTTCCATCAATTCAACACATGCATTACTCATTAATATACAAAATTATATTCGGCCTTAATCATTTGAGCATCGAAAAGAGGAACACAAGGCACTTAGCCCATATTTATACATTAGACATTAAAGTCACATATGTACGGAATCATGAATCAAACTCAACATTTTAGCTAATTTTCCCCTTGGCCGAATATGCATGTCTATTTGGGGCCGATTTCAACACTTAATACATTCTACAAGTATGGTCACTTGTATGACTAAACACCCTTTTGTTTCAAGTTCAAAACTTGGCTAATACACACATATACACACTAGTAAGCATCCTCTCCCTTTCCATCAATTTAACACATGCATTGCTTATTAACATGCAAAAGTTATATTCGGCTTAGCACACAACTTGCTAGCCGATTCTTCTCCATTTAGCAACCAATGCACATATGTGCTCACTCAAAAATGCTAAAAGGAGGTTCAAGAATCATCAAGCCACCATCACATGCATCATTAACAAGCTTCATATTTAGCATGCAATGGCATTAACACAAACTCCACCTAGGCCGAATCTTAACTCATCCTCATGCCTCATCACCACAACATCAAACATCAACCAAGAATGATGCATCCATGGCCGAGTGTCATTTCCATCACATAGCAAGATTTAGACCATGGGCTAGGTAGAACTCAAGCTAACAACTAAAACATGCATGCATCTCATGGAACATCATCAAACATACCTTAGCCTAGCTACATGCATGGCCGAACCTCTTCAACCTTTCTTCTTCCTTCCTCCTTAAAATTTTTGGCCAGGATGAACCAAAGGATGAGCATTTTTTTTCTTTGTTTTTTTCTTTCTAGTTTCGGCTAAATGAAGATGAGAAAGGATGAACAAAAATTTCTCCTTCTTTTCTTTAGCTCACGCAATGGGGGGGAACAACTACACACATTTTTTTTGTATTCATCATACTCCTTTCATTATTTTATGCCCATGCCCCTTATTTTATTTTTTTCCTACATACCTCACTAGGCCAACATGTTCCCAACATGTTTCCACCCATAGCATGGCCAACCACTAGCTCAAATTTTGGGTAATTGACATGCAAACCCATCATTTTCACAACATGCATTAATAGACCATTTTAAATTAGCCTATCATATTTTCACCATGTCTCATATCAATCCCTATTTAATAATTTCTCATGCAATTGGCAAAATTGGAGAATGAAACTTCCACATACTCATGTACACACATAATAAGCATAGAATATGGAAATCAATTATTTTATGACTCGGTTTTGTGGTCCCGAAACCACTTCCCGACTAGGGTCAATTTTGGGCTGTCACAACTCTCCCCCACTTAAGAAATTTTCGTCCCCGAAAATCTTACCGGTAAATAGGTTTGGGTATCGTTCTTTCATCGAGCTCTCGGTTTCCCAAGTAGCTTCCTTGATCCCGTGTTTGAGCCATAACACCTTCACTAACAGAACCCTTTTGTTTCGCAACTCCTTCACTTCACGAGCTAGGATATGCATCGGCTCTTCTTCATAACTCATATCGGCTTGAATTTCAACCTCTGATGGGCTAATTATGTGCGATGGATCAGATCGATAGCGTCGAAGCATCGAAACATGAAAGACGTCGTGAATCTTTTCAAGCTCAGGGGGCAAAATCAATCTATACGCAACCGACCAACTCGTTCGGAGATTTCGTACGGCCCAATGAATCTCGGGCTCAACTTGCCCTTACGGCCAAACCTGAGTACCTTTTTCCAAGGCGAAACTTTAAGGAACACTTTATCTCCCACCTGATATCAATGTCCTTTCGTTTCAAATCGCATACGATTTTTGACGATCTGTGGCTGCTTTCAGACTTTCACGGATTACCTTTACTTTCTGTTCAGTATCCTTAATCAAATCAACTCCGAAAATTTTACTTTCACCAGCTCGGTCCAAACAACGGTGTACGGCATTTACGACCGTACAAAGCCTCGTAAGGTGCCATCTTAATACTTGATTGAAAACTATTATTGTAAGCGAATTCAATCAAAGGTAAATACCGTTCCCATGAACCACTGAACTCGAGGATGCAACATCTCAACATATCCTCAAGTATCTGAATTATCCGCTCAGATTGACCATCGGTTTGGGGATGAAAAGCAGTGCTAAAATGCAGCTTGGTACCCAAAGCTTCTTGCAATTTCCTCCAAAATCGCGAGGTGAATCTCGGATCTCTATCCGACACGATAGAAATAGGTACCCCGTGTAATCTTACAATCTGAGAAACGTACAATTCAACTAGTCTATCCAATGAAAAATCCATACACACAGGATAAAGTAAGCCGACTTAGTCAGTCTATCAACAACAACCCAAATCGCATCCTTCTTACTTGTTGACAATGGCAGTCCGGACACAAAGTCCATTGTGACTCGATCCATTTCCACTCGGGTATCATGATCGGCTGAAGTAATCCTGAAGGCACTTGATGTTCCGCTTTCACTTGTTGACATATTAAACATCTCGAACAAAGTCGGAGATGTCTCGTTTCATACCATGCACCAAAACCAACGTTCAAATCGTTTACATTTTCGTACTCCCGGGTGACTTGACATCGCTACAATGGGCTCGTTCAGAATCATCGAAATGAGTTCCGAACTCCTTGGAATACACAAACGACTTCTGACCTCAAACAATCATCATCATCAATTGAACTCTGATTCCTTGTTCGGACACTCAGCCGTTTTGCAACCAATTCATCATCAACTTCTGGGCTTCACGAATTGATGAATCAATAATGTTTGGCTTTAATTCAGCTATTAACACATTGTCGGTAGAACAGACAAGTGCACATCATCGCTCGTAAAGCAAACAATGATTTCGGCTTAAGGCGTCCGAACCATATTAGCCTTTCCGGTGGTATCAATGACAGCTCGTAATCTTTCAACAACTCAAGCCAACGTCTTTGTCGCAGATTTAAGTCTCTTTGAGTCATCAATTTTTGAGACTTTTGTGATCCGAAATACATGGCACTCTCACCAATAAGTAATGTCGCCATATTTTAAAGCAAATACGATGGCAGCTAGTTCAAGATCATGGGTCGGATAATTTTTCTCATGTGGCTTTAATTGTCTCGAGCATAGGCCACACTCGACCTTCTTGCATCAATACGCAACCCAACCCAAGTAGGGATCGTCACTATAAATGACAACTCTTTGCCTGATTCGGGTTGCACTAAAATTGGAACTTCAGTCAATAAGTTTTAGTTGATCAAAACTTTCTGACATTTCTCCGTCCATCGAATAACATCCTTTTGAAGTAGCTTCGTCATTGGTGTGGCTATCATCGAGAAACCTTTGAAAAATCGTCGTAATAACGGCGAGTCCAGGAAGCTCCGAACTTCGGTATATTTCTTGGAGGCTTCCAGTTAGTAGGCTGAAATTTTGTCGGGTCAGCTCGAATACCGATGCGGATACCACATGACCAAGAAGCTACCTCTCTTAACCAAACTACACTTACTGAACTTAGCATATAACTGCTTATCCGTAAAATTTGCAACACTAGCCAGATGCTCAGCATGTTCGGTCTCATCTCTTGAATAGACCAGATTCAATGAACACAACTACAACGATCCAATATGGTCTGAAGATCCGATTCATCAAATCCATAAATACGAGGGCATTGTGAGCCCAAAGCATCACTAAGATCGAGTGACCATATCCGTTGAAGCAGTTTTGGGTATGTCGAATCTCGAATTCGCAACTGATAATAGCCCGATCTCAAATCTATTTTGAGAACATTGAGGCTCCCTTAGTTGTCGAACAAATCATCGATACGACGGATATTTGTTCTTTATCCATTTATCAGTGACGATAGTCAATGCACAACCTCATGGTTCCGTCCTTCTTTTTCACGAACAATACTGGTGCACCCCAAGGTGAGAAACTTGGTCGAGCAAACCTCTATCCGCAATTCTTGCAACTGAGCTTTCAACTCTTTTAACTCGGTTGGTGCCATACGATAACGGAGCTATCGAAATCGGCGTAGTCCCAGTACAAGCCATACAACTCACCTCCGAACAGGTGTAAACCGGTAATCTTCAGAAAACATCGGTATCACAAACCACCGGCACGATTCGGTTTCTTTCTAATTTTTGCATCCAGTACATACGCAAGTATGCTCGCACCCTTTCTTACATATTCTGGGCCACATGCGATATTACACTGCACCCTCCAGTCGTAGACTCACCGATTACTCGTTATTGCGCACTCAAATCATAGTCTTGCTTTTGCAATTCAAACCGCATCATGCGGGTCACCAATCCAACAGAATAACATCAAATTCATCAAACGGCAAAAGCATCAAGTCCGCCGGAAAACAGGACCTCGAATTTCTAGGGACATTTCTTACAACATGTCGACAAGCAGTACGACCAAGGATTGACACCGATTAAACTCAGAACTAATAGTAAATCTTACGGATGCTAAGGTAATATGTAAGAATGAGTAACGGGTCAATCAAAGCAATATTAGTATCAAGAAGAAAAGTACGGTAATAACATAGGCGAAGAGCATCTCGGGACGTATAGCTAAGCTTAGCAGGCCACCTGTCTGGTAGCATTAGATCTCTCTAGAGCCGATCCATGAGCATTGCCCGTTTTCGATTTCTGACCACT